>NC_051181.1:135058786-135331378 GCF_013339695.2 Rhipicephalus sanguineus | reverse complement strand
TGCGTTGCAGGTTTTCGGCGTTGGCAATCGAGGCAGGAGCGAACGAACTTCTGCACGTAGCGGTACATCCCTCGCCAGAAGTACCGTTGTCGAATGCGCTGGTAAGTTTTGGATACCCCAGAGTGCGCGCATTGCGGGTCAGAGTGGAAGGCCTCGCATATTTCAGAACGCAGACTGCGGGGTATCACTAGTAGCCACTGGCGGCCGTCGGCGTCGTAATTGCGTCGGTGCAGTAGGGCGTCGCGAATGGCGAAATGGTGGGCTTGACGACGCAACGCGCGAGTGGATGTGTGTTGCGGACGGATCAGTGAGCAAGTCGATCAGCGAGGTGATCCATTTATCCTTGCGCTGTTCGGTAGCGATGGTGTGAACGTCGATTGAAGCAACAGCTATGTGCGATACTGAGCAGGGGGCATTGTCGTCAGGCAGGGAGAGCGCGAGAGGGCGTCGGCGTCAGCATGCTGGCGTCCGTTGCGGTACAGCACTCGGATGTCGTAGTCTTGCAGGCGAAGTGCCCAGCGGGCGAGACGGCCTGAGGGATCCTTCAGGGACGACAGCCAGCACAGTGCATGATGGTCGGTGACGACATCAAATGGGCGACCATACAAATAAGGTCGAAACTTTGTAAGGGCCCAGATTATCGCCAGGCACTCTTTTTCTGTGACCGTGTAATTGCTCTCGGCTCTGGTAAGTGTACGGCTTGCGTATGCCACGACATACTCGGGGAACCCTGGTTTGCGCTGCGCAAGGACAGCGCCGAGGCCTACACCGCTGGCATCCGTGTGTACCTCCGTTGGGGCCGTAGGATCGTAGTGGCGTAGTATGGGAGGAGACGTCAACAGACGACGGAGCTTTGCGAACGCGTCGTCACACTCGGACGACCACGAACTTAGGGGTCCGTTACCTCCAAGGAGCTTCGTCAGCGGCGATATGATAGTCGCGAAGTTTCGGATAAAGCGCCGAAAGTAGGAGCATAATCCTACGAAACTGCGCAGTTCCTTGACGGATGTAGGTTTGGGGAACTCTGTCACGGCCCGAAGCTTGGCTGGATCAGGGAGAATTCCGTCCTTGGACACGACGTATCCTAGTATCGTCAGCTGCCGTGCTGCAAATCGGCACTTCTTTAGATTCAGTTGTAGCCCGGCCTCGCTCAAACGCGTCAAAACATGCCGCAGGCGTAGAAGATGCGTCGAGAAGTCCGGGGCGAAAACGACGACATCGTCGAGGTAGCACAGACACGTGTGCCACTTCAAGTTGCGCAGAACGGTATCCATCATGCGCTCAAAGGTCGCGGGCGCATTGCACAGCCCAAACGGCATGACGTTAAATTCGTACAAGCCGTCGGGTGTGACAAACGCTGTCTTCGGTCGAGCGTCATCAGCCATGGGGACTTGCCAGTACCCTGAGCGCAAATCGAGCGATGAAAAAAATTCTGCTCCTTGCAGGCTGTCGATGGCGTCGTCTATTCGAGGTAGGGGATAAACGTCCTTACGGGTGATCTTATTGAGTCGTCGGTAGTCCACACAGAACCGCACAGAGCCGTCCTTCTTCGCAACGAGAACGACAGGAGAAGCCCACGGGCTGTTGGAGGGTCGAATAACATCGCGGCGAAGCATGTCTTCGACTTGCTCGTTAATTACACGACGCTCTGCTGGCGATACGCGATATGGACGTTGCCGCAGTGGTGGTTGGGTGCCAGTGTCGATGTGATGCGTGACAGCAGACGTGCGGCCGAGAGAAGTTTGCGCGACATCGAACGAAGAACGAAATTCTTCCAACAGGCATAGAAGCTGGGAACGCTGGACCGATGTAAGGTTGTCAGCAATCGAAGAACCAAATACATCAGCGATTGACGAATCAGTGGTGGAAACAGCATTGAGCGGACGGGAGCTGGCGCAGTGCGTGTCACCCGATGCGTCCATAACTTGTGCGTCTTCGAGGGCTTCCGCTCTGCCGAGACATTCCCCTCGCACCAACGTAACAATGTACGGGGATGGGTTCGTAACAAAAATATCGGTGTCGCCCTGAGTGACTTGCACGGTCGCAAATGGCACCAGCAAGCCTTTCCTAGTGAAAACGCGGCCAGATGGAGAAAGGAGTGCAACGGTGTCAGCGAGACCGGTGCAATACACTGACACAGCCGTTGACGAGTTTGCAGGAAGTGTGGTGTCGTCTTTGACGAGTACCTTGGTCGCAGCCGGTAGGCTGTCCGCCGGCGTCAAATCTGGGAATGGTGAGAGCTCTATTTCGGCTGGTGCGCACCGAATTACGGCGTCGTGGCGTGCGAGAAAATCCCATCCCAGGATGACGTCGTGAGAGCATGAACAAATTATGATGAATTCGACGGCGTACAGAGCGTCCTGAATCATGACACGGGCTGTGCACACCGCTGTCGGGTGAATACTTTGGGCGCTGGCTGTACGGAGGGAGAGCCCGGAAAGTTGCGTCGTTACTTTTCGTAGTAGTCGGCTAAATTTAGCGTCCATAACGGATACGGCAGCTCCAGTGTCTACAAGGGCCGATGTGCGCACACCATCTACAAACACGTCTACTACGTTCGATGGGCTTCGCTGAGGGCTTTGGCAGTTCGATAGCGTCGCAGCCCTTGCCTCTTGGACTGCGACGACTAGTTTTCCTGGTCTCGTGCGACCGGACGAGGCCGCATCGGCGACAGTGATCGGCGTCGTGGGGACGGTGAACGGCGGGTAGACGAAGCTGGGCGTGACGTCGGTGACATAGGCGGCGGCGGCGGGTCGTAATACAGGCGGCTGGACTGGTTGGTGACGGTTGATCCGACTCGAGGCGGCTGCATGCGGCTGCAATAGCGGGCGACGTGACCGGCGCAACCGCACGCAAAGCAGATTGGGCGGTTGTCGGCAGTGCGCCATCGGCTTGCCGGGCTAGGTCCCATCCACGTCGCAGGACGCGAGGGACGGGGCGGCGGCTGATATGACTGCATGGTGGTCTGCAATCGGGGCGTATGGATGACGTCGGCGTACGCAGCCGGCACACTCGCTTCGAAGGCCTGAGGCCTGGCGACGGCTCCGGCGTAGTTAGCGGGGGCACCACAGGGAGCGCTGGAGGCGGCCTGGCGACAACTTGCGCGTAACTGAGCGGCGCAGGCGCCGGAGGGGGCTGGTGGTATTCCGGCATGACCTCCGCGATTTCTTGCTCGATTGCCCGGCGTAGGGGAGGCAGCAGTGTGGTCGACGGCTGTTCAACGTGCTGCGGGTGAGCGAAGGCCAGTAGAGAAAACTGGCGGGCAATTTCCTCGCGCACGAAGGACTTGATCTCAGCGAGTAAGACGGAGTGGTCCGACGTGGCCGACAAGCCAGCGAGATCGGCGTCGCGGGATGGAGGTCGACGCGTCATCAGCCGCTGCCGGCGCAGCTCCTCGTAGCTTTGGCAGAGCGTGATCACCTCGGCCACAGTACGAGGGTTCTTGGCGAGCAGCATAGTGAAGGCATCGTCGTCGATGCCTTTCAGAACGTGGCGGATCTTATCAGACTCGGGCATGGCCGCGTCAGCCTTCTTGCACAAGTCCAGGACGTCTTCTATGTAGCTCGTAAAAGACTCACCGGTCTGCTGAGCTCGTTCACGTAACCGTTGTTCGGCTTGCAGTTTACGAACTGCAGGGCGGCCAAACACATCGATGATGGCGGTCTTGAAAGCAGACCACGTGGGGAACTCGGTGGTGTGGTGGTTGTACCACAGGCCCGCCACACCCGCGAGGTAGAAAACCAGGTTGCTGAGTTTGCCTGCCTCGTCCCATTTGTTTGGTACGCTCACACGCTCGTACATCGCAAGCCAGTCCTCAACATCGGTCCCATCCGCGCCGGTGAAGATAGGAGGGTCGCGTATGCGGGGGACACCGGGGCATGCGGTCGTTGTGGAAGGAGACGTTTGCTGAGCAGCGTCTTGAGGCATGGTAGTTGGTAGGGTACGGGATCTCAGCTCCAGGGGCATCGAATAGGAGCACAGCACTCTCCACCAATTTGTTGAGGCGTTTATTGGACGGTAGTCGGCGACGATCTGCAATGGCGACAGTCAAGGCAAAAAGACGGACTCAGAGCGCGAGCGCGAAGAGCCAAAGAGGACCACCCACTAGCAGGCTATAGAAAGCGCAACCCATTACTCATTAAAGGCTTCGCTACAGCCATGCCGTGAGCGAAGTGCACAAGTATACAGTGTTATAGATTCTAGTTCACTGTAGCACAAGTATACAGTGTTATAGATTCTAGTTCACTGTAGCAAAAGTATACAGTGTTCTAGATTCTAGTTCACTGTACCACAAGGATCGACGAATAAACTTTTGCACTACCACTGCGGAATTAATTGGTGTTCAATTGATAAAGGACCATTACTACACCACTAAGGATTCTGCAATAAACGTGAGCATAAAATCCTAAATGCGGAGAGAAAATGACCAGTCAAAAATAGGAAAAGGCACTTGTTGTCGCTTCAATAACTGCTGCTAACTGTCTCTTTGTTATTTTGCCTACTCTTCTTTTTTCTTCTCTAGCTGTCTATTCACCTTTTCCCAATTTCTCTGTGTAACGGCAGTAAAACGAAGACGCCAGGCACGCATATGTTTTATTTGGAGAACCTGTTCTCTTGGAAATCATCCGCGTAATTTAAAGCTTCTCAGATTATAAAGACAATTGCAATATTTCCCGCCGTACCTCGCCGCCTCCGCTGCTCCGCCGCCGCAACGGACGCGGTAAAATAAAAACCGAAAGCGACTTCTCGACGAAATAGCCGCAGGCGGCACAAGCCGCATTGGTTTCGTATCAGTCAAGCCATCACGTTACCTGAACCATATTTTTGCGTGACAAAATTTTTCTACGTGAATTCGAAGCGATAAGACGTCCTAAATTGAATTCTGGCAGCATTTGCGAAACCCATTTGGTGGAGGCGCCGGCTGGATCAGTTGATGGGCGGTGTTTTTGACGGCGTTACGTGAGAATTTATCCATTCATAACAGCACAGATAAATGTGTCTACAGCGAGGACGTTTACCTGGCCTCCGGGCGATGTGGCTTTGACGGAGGGCACCACTCGGCCCGGTAAGCAGAGCCTTTTCGCCGCGAAGCAATGCTCGGGACCCGCAAACATCATTTGCATCCCACCAAACTTAAGCCTAGTTCCGACTGATCGACAAACCACACGCGAAATATGGGCGTTTTCGTGCAAGGTTTCGACGAAGCTATAACTGCACTACTGCCCGCATGATTCACAGCTATCGGGCATGAGGTCATCGAAAGCGTGAGTTGCCATGCCCTGATAGAAACGAGCGTCTCTCAATACGATCGATTTTGCCGGCTTCGCTGATGCATCCGTACTCACGACGCGTAGTCTCCATGCGTGTCAGTTTTTCCGGCAGATGTAGCTATGAGAGTTTGAGAGTCGGCAGCTGTTCTCATCGAATCGCCAAGTAAACATTTGTAACGCAAGTTCTAGTTATAATAACGCGGTAAACTACGTGTGTAGCTTGCGGAAGGTGCGACCAGGTGACGCACATTATTTAGTTCACCTCATAGTCTGACGTTCGCGCTGTGCGCCGACGTCGCTCAATTTCATCGATGTGACCCCTTTTCCTGTTTGCTTATGCTAGCTGTGAATTGTTGTGTTGTAGATGAATAAGAGACTGGTTCTGTGCTTGGGCAAGAAAGTGGATCCTAGTGTGTGATTGCGTAATAGCGAAGTTCGTGTTTACTCTGGGTTAGAAACGTCAGATCGCCTTATATCAATATTGGATCCTGCTTAAAGTAGCGTTTCACACGGACGAAAAAACGAAGTGCTTCAGCGATCCGCAACTAAGTTCCAAAAAGAAAAATGAAGCATAAAAAGAGCAGGAAGCGTTGAGAGAGGAGAGCGACTGTAGTGACCTTGAAGAAAATTGGTGCGTGAAGCGCAAAGGCCTTTAAGTGTGAGCCACACTTTGGCACTGCACTGCCACTGCTTCTTTATCACTCCCTAGTTATAAAGATAATGCTGTGTGTTTCGCAAAATATTTGGTGGGGCATGACAGAAGCAATGTTTGGGTAATACTTGAGTTTGATACATTATAGTACAGCAAATTTGTTTTAAGGCATTGCCTTTTCACTGGTTAATCAGCAGCTGTCTAACGAGGAATGTTTCTAGGCCGCACTTCGACAAGAAGCCATCTGTGTCAGGATCAAAACATTAGCTCATGATAAGCCACTTCTTCATCTATGTTGATCACCTAAATCATTTTCCTCGAATAATCTGTTATGTTTGTCATCTTACTGGTTGTATAATTTATAAGTAATTTAGGGGTGCCTTAGGGTGGAGCCTTAGGCGTGGCACTGTTGTAATAGCATGTGGGCTGAAGAATGGAACCTGCAGTGTTTTTTTATAGTTGTGCGCTGCATTCAATTGCAGTAAACGTACGTACTATTGCTTCCAGGATGTGACCTTTGCCTTGTTGAGCTGACTGCATCAGCGACGCAATGGCAGGCTTCGACCCCTGGGTGATTCCGCCCGAATCTCGGGCGAAGTTCGACGCCCAGTTTCGTCAGATGCAGCCTACGGGAGGATTTATAACAGGTGACCCATATCAAAAGCAGAATCTTAAACGTCTGATGCCGAATTTGTTGAGTTGTCATCTCTGTGTGCATTAAACCTTGGCAATACAGTCAGAATGCTGGTACATACTGACAACTTGATGCATCTTATATCTCTGCTTCATTTTCTAGTTAGCAGCTAGCGCACAGCAAGCTACACAAGAAGTGTGTTCATACGTCTCATTTACGTGTTTCACAGCACAGATGCTCTTGATATATGATGTTTTTTCTGGAATTATTGCTTTTTGTGTGACAACTTGAACTTGTAGATGTAAGATTATGTGAAAACGTATGTTATTTTGACACCGTTACAATTCTGACATGAAATGCCGTTTTGGGTGCAAGCACTAGTGGTGCAAGGTGGCTGCTGGTTGCTAGAATGTGTCACTCCTTTCGTTCACTGCTAAATTGCTTCAGATATGCCTTGCCGTTCTTGCAATGAATACATCACTTACAAAGCATGTGAGACAAGGTTACATCAAATTACACTGTGCACATCTGTACCTTTCTTTCACACATGGCTAAAAATTTTGGCGAGTCGTAGATTCCAGCAGTGAGGATGCTTTACTTGCCTTAGTATTAAGTCCTGCCTGCTAGGTATAAAATGTGAAACAATATAGTCAGTGGCCTTCAGAATTTGATGATGCTAGAGTACGATATGGATGTTGTCAACTCACTTCACTCTCCACTATAGGTGAACAAGCCAAGAAGTTGTTCCTCCAGTCGGGCTTACCACCTGCAGTTCTTGCCAAAGTATGGTAAGTAGGCTGCTGTTTAAAAATGAAGTACTGGAATACGAATTATAATGACAACATTCAACCATGGTTTGAATCAATATCTGCCTAAAGCTTTGCACCATGTTCCGTTCTTAATACAGTCTTGGGATTGATAAACATCTTGCTGAAGAACATCTCTTCTTAATGTGTTCAATAAATAGCAGATAGATACTATGGTACTAAGTATTTATGGTGTATTGCCCTTCATCTCTAAATCAGCCACCTCTCACATACGGGGGTTCGTTTGCTTTGTGTCTTAGCTTTGGATTTGGTGCAATACATATTTCATTTACAACACGCTTTGAGCGAGTTTACAGTTGTGTTGTGTGCTAATAGTATAACCTCCTACCCAGAGCACTTTATAGGACTTAATGCTTAGAACTGCTGATGTGTGTTCATAATGTATGTAATCACAGTGGATCCAGTGCAGAAGAGAAGCATATTGTCACGAGCTCTAACATATCAAAAGAATCTTGGTAGCATCACTAGCACATCTTAAAGTTGCCCTTCCTCTTATCTGCGAGAAAACAAGCCATCTTGTGCGAATCCATTGGTGAACTGCATTTTGAGTTTGTTGCTCTCTTGTACAGGTCCTTAGCGGACATGGATGCAGATGGCAGGATAAACCAGCACGAGTTTGCTGTGGCCCTGCACCTCATTCAGATGAAGCTGAAAGGCATCGAACTGCCAGCAACTCTACCGGCTACTCTACGGTCGCCGACGACATTCCCCACTGCAAACTTTGCCGCTGCCTTTGGGCCCCCACTCGGTGCGCACATTCAAGCCATGCTCCTCCCCCTGTAGTTCTTGGCACTCTTGTAAGGTAGCGCCGATCTAGTTCAATGCAGTAGCTGCTGGAATTTCGGTTTGCTTGTTGTTAGCCCAAAGGGATTTTAGCCGCAAAGCAGAGCTTGAACTTGTCTTATGGGCTTAAACTACTACATACAGGTTTGAGACCATTAGTAGCTTAGCGCATTGACATTCAGCCAAACCCGAGGCACAGCCAATATACAAGGCCTCAGCTGAGCATCACTCTGTGGGAGTGCTGAAGTATCTGTCGAAACACTGGGCATCTAGTTTGCCTTACCTGCCACGATAGCTCAGCAGAACAGTGAATACAAGTTGCAGGTCTAGTTTCCAGCAATTGCAAATCCGCGTCAAAGGTGTCATCCACAAGAATGTCGGTGTGTGGTGATTACTGTTTATGTGCAAGGGCGTAGCCAGAAATTTTTTTCGGCGGGGGTTCAACCATACTTTATGTATGTTCGTGCTTGCGTTTGTATGTGCGTGTGTATATATACGCAAGCAAAACTGAAAAATTTCGGGGGGGTTTGAACCCCCCCAACCCCCCCCCCCCCCCCTTAGGCTACGCCCCTGTTCATGTGAGAGTGTACTGTGCCCCCTGCTAAATTGCATTAGAATGCTAACCGCATTAGAATTGCACAGACTGGTGGCCCATTCTTGAATCCCGGCCCTTTCTGTTTGCAGAGTCCGTGGGTTCACCTGTGGCTCAACCTCTAGTCAACCCGGTGGCTCCTGTCCCAGGTCCTGCCTTTCCCATGGCGCCCTCTCCTCCAACCCTGGCCGGCACCCCCCATCCATCACCGCTGGGCATTCTTCCAGGGTGGGTTCTTCTGTCGTCATAACAGCATTGCATTCGTTGAACGACATGACTCGTAGCATGAAACTCGAACAGAAAGACTCTTTTCTTATCGAGTTTTGCACTACAAATCACAACATTTAGCAAGTACCAACTCGCTCAAGAAAATGTTACTGTGCAGCACTGCATCAGTCTCTCTGAACCAGAATGTCTCTGAATGTTTAGCATTGGTCACCAGAACTGTTAAAACGCGCTTCAACAACATTGTACACTCAAACCTCATTATAACGAAGTCACATCTGCCACGAAAATAACTTAATTATATCCGATAATTCGTTATAAACGTTTATTTGTAGCACTGTATTTATGACAAGACTATTCTTTATTTACTTCGTGATATCGAGGTTTGAGTGTATCCTATTTTCGGCAATTTTTGCTGACATTTGCAGAAAAGTTTTAAATTCATTGTCCAAGAACTTGCTTGCTGCATTCGATTGTACCAATTGCTAGACTCCCCATCGGCCTCTTGTTTTAAAACACGTATGCAGTGGCTCACTAACAGCATGTTAGGTCTTCTGATGTTCGCACCACCTACCTACAACAAAACTAACTACAGTTAAATTGGATTATTCGGACGCTTTATCTGGTCCCGGCAAGCATATGTATTGTTCAGTGGCATCAAACTCTCGTTAGTTCGGAGGCGAAAATGTTTGAGGCCCGTGTACTTAGATTTAGGTGCACGTTAAAGAACCCCAGGTGGTCAAAATTTCCGGAGCCCTCCACTACGGCGTCTCTCATAATCATATGGTGGTTTTGGGACGTTAAACCCCAGATATTATTATTATTATTATTACTCTCGTTAGTCCGGTCGATCGGAGCGTGTCGAGCGCGAATCGCTGCAAGTGTGCGACGCAAAGCAGCGAAAACGTCGTTTGCGGACAGCCGAACCAAGATGGTGCAGTCTGCATCATTATCGTCATCAGCGCAAACTGTATGGTAACAAGGGTAACTATATTTTGGGTTAGCACGTTTCTGGTTAGTTTTGACAGGGAGCTCTTGAACCGCAGTCACATTGGGAACATGTCCATGAGTGGTGAAAATTACGGCTTTTAGACCGCTCTTGTGCAAAGTAAGTACAGAATTTACGTATTCATCAAGAAAATTAAAGTGTATTGGCGTAACAGACATTTGATTGTTATCTTGATACTTTCAATAATTTGGAATTCGCTTAATTAATTCGGACACTTTTTTCGATCCCGTGAAATCCAAATTAAGGAGCTTTTACTGGAGTATGAAATGCCTCTTTCTTGAGCATAGCATGTTCACATGACAAGGCCCTCCTCCCTCATTCCCGCTTTCTGGTTTGCTTCTCGTCACATTTTCAGCACTGCACATTACGTGAAGAACTGAAGTCGCGTGCCAAGAACAGTGACGGTCTGTGGAGCACTATCAAGTCTTTTTCTGTGTGGTTCCTTGCAGTGTCGGCATTCCACCCAAGCCACCAGCGCCTGCCTTTCCACCACCCGCTGCCTCCACGCCGCCTGTACTGACAGAGTGGGCTGTGCCTCAGCCTTCAAAACTCAAATACACCCAGCTTTTCAACTCGCATGACCGAAGCCGTAGTGGTTTTCTAGGTGGCGGCCAAGCTCGCACCATTCTACTCCAATCAGCCTTGCCTCAGCCTGTTCTTGCCCAGATTTGGTGAGTTGTTTGGTTATACGATGTGCGACAAAAAAAAAAAAGAACTGTTCGAAGGTTTTCCAATGCAGTATTCGAGGGATGATGCACATTCCAATTTCTTTCTTGTACATGCAAGGTGTAAAGAGGAAGAAAACGAGCTTTTTAACACTGTCGCGTTAAAAAGTAAAGCTGCACGGGGGACAGTGAGTGTGTTGTGGAGCTAGAAATTGAAATTAAAATAATAAATTTGCATCATAGATTGTAGCAGGCTTCGATATCTCAGCCTGTGTAGATTCTCTCCAGATCCACTTGTGGCTGAACACAAAGAAAAGAAGTAAGATTATTTGACAGTTGAGAGTGAACATCATTTAGGAGGACACTGTGCTTGAAAATTTTTGTCTTTGAACTCTTTATCAGTTTAGGTGAAACTTGCCTAGTTTATGTAAATATGTGTGCTGATTTCAAATATGCAATTGTTTTTCTAGTACAATGTGTTGTTCTTAAATATCATTCATTCCATGTGCCGTTTCGGGAGCTATCGTTTGCCTAGACTGAGACAGTTACAAAGTAAATCTGCATATCAGAATAATCTGGAATCAGAACTGTATGCAAGAAAACAAGAACGTAAGTTCTAAACCCATTTGTACAAAAGTTACGCTGCATTGAACATTTGTGATTCAGCTTGACATGCTTGCCCACACAAATACAGTAAAAGCTCGTTAATTCGACTCTCGTTAATTCGGAAAATCGGTTAATTCAGACACGTCATCTGGTCCCTGCAAAATATACTCGTCACTCTATGAGACTGGGCGCTCGTTATTTCGGACAGATTTGACCGCAAATTGGATAATTCGGCGGCTTTCGGGCCGCTGGCGAGGCTCGAAAACGAAAAAAGAACAATTCGGAACAAAAATGAAGCTCAAACGCAGCATCGCCACGGACATCAATTATCGACTTGGCTTGACTTGAGACTGGTTGAACGGCTTTTCTTCACGTGTGGGTTTGGCGGTGCCATTTTGTTGCTTTGTTCCCGTTGGTGTGCTGCATCGTTGATCACCGTTTTATCGAGGAACAATTCAGTACGGCTCCTTTAGCTTGATCGTTGCTGGTGCTTTTGTGCTGACTTCTCGTGTGACTGCACTCTCCGCCGATGGCAACGCCGGCGAAGCGGCCCAAATACGAGGCCAAGGACTTCACCAAAGTAGAAATTTTGCGTGCTCTGAATAATGGGCTCTCCCGACAAGAAGTAATGAAAGGGGATCCTTGTATCGGCGGCAAAAGAAGCAAGGAACGAGTAACCGTACTTTTAGCCGCCAACGTGACGGGAACAGGGTGCTTGCCGCTTCTCGTTATCGGAAAGGCTCAAAAGTCACGCTGCTTTAAGGGGGGACGTGGCTTTCGGTACCAACTTTCTTATTTCTTCATGGATTTTGATGAAAATTGGCACACTTATTTGAAATGTTGTTTTAATGCTACTGTAGAAATTTCATAAATATATCTTTACAGCTTTTTGATTTACAATATATTTCACCTTCTGCTCTTGTTCCGAGTCTGACTCGCTTAAAAAATGCGAGAGGAAACTCGTTCAAAGTGCTATGCATTCCAAGATGTCTGATTGCGGGCGTGACATTCTTAGATTTTTTTATTTGCAACAAAATTTTTTTTAGTTTTCATTTTTCATGAGGTGACTGCGCAACAGGCATCAAGGCTTTGTGCAACTCGTCAAATAGCTAATTATCAAAATGCCATACTGAAAAAGCAAGAATGTCACGCCCTGAACTGTGCTTCAAGGAATATAGAACAAAAAACGGAACTGAAATAGACCCAGCGGTCAGTGAGAAATCAGCGGAACAAGCGAAGCAGGAAGCAAGAAAAGTCGTTTTGAGAAAACGGCTTTTTAAAGTTGTACCACGATATTACTTCATCAAAAGGCACTGGGGTCGTAATCTTTTGAGTCCTTCGTAATGTGCACTTTCTTGAGTGCCCTGTCTTTAGTTTGAGGTGCCTTGCTTCTCTAAACACAAGAAGATTGTGATCTTTAAGGTGTTTTATAAGGTTGGACCTCCTGCACATGTGGCCTTTCATCGGTTGTGCCTTTGTTTTCTTTCTTTTTTCGTAAAATCCTTTTCTGATATACAAAGAACATGTAGCATGAATTTTAAATGAAGTTATGAAGTGGTGTAATAGACATGACAAAAAACAAGATATTGTAATTCAAGTAGGTCATGTACTATGATGATTTGCCAGCTTTCTTGTATTCATGCTCTCATTAACATAATTAACAGTCTTGATTGCAATTGATCATTGAATCATTTTTATAGGATAGTAAAAGCGGCTCTCATCATGGCAACCTATCACTTCCTCCTAAATAACATGCAGTTATGGCCAAGACATTGGTGGAATAGGAATTCCTTAGCAGTTTATTCAAGACGCGAACTGGGCAGATATGAATTCATCTCCCTGTTTCACTCGTCAAGCTAATTTGTAAACCTCGCCTGCGATGCGCTTCATCATTCACCCGGTCGCGGACACGGTCTTCTGCGAGGCTTTTATTTTTTCAGATGATTCATGAGCGCTTACGGCGATACCACGCACGGCTCCAAGCGCGCCTAAATTGCATCAACAGTGCTTATTTCACCTCTAAGTGCTCGGCCGCATAGTCCGGGAAGTCGGCACGCGATGTGCTGGGTGGCGGCATTCGGTGACGATGCGCAATATGCCTAGGTGCGGCGACGAAAAATAGGCGCGCAACGTGTTTGGCCTCGCATTTCGGGACGCCGACGCGTGCCCGCTGCGCGACGAGCTTGGCCGTGGGGTCCGCTGCCGATGCGTAAAATGACCATCCGCTGTACCGAGAAGCCGGCGGGGGAAGCGCTTCGTTCCTTGCGAAGAAGCACACTGCCGCGAATCCGCTAACGCGTTGCTCTTGCCCGCAAAGTTCGAGGTTCGTCTCGCGTGCCGACGCCGTGAGCGGAGTTAGGCCTAGTGACGACTCCGAGCAGTAGACGCGCCGGCCGCGGTGCCCGATGTTTCAAAGTACGTAATGCGTGGTCGCGAGTACAAATAGTCGTCCTGCGATCATCTTCGTCACGACGTCCGAAGTGCGCATAAGCAGAACCTCCAACCACGGATCCGACGAGTCAACGCTAGAAAGTCGGTCCGAGACGCGCGTTTGCGATGTTCGCTACGAGTGCGGCGCGCCATCGTAATCCCACCGAGCTTCCGCTAGTAGCTCCAAACTAAAACGTAGTTCTTGTTCAAAGTTATCGTCGAGCCGTGAACACAGAGCGATTGCGAACACGCAACGAAGTAGCGCGACTTCTTTCGACAGCCGTGAGCTCGAGACGCACGAACTGCAGACGACGATCTCCCGAAGCGAGCATCGGACCAATGGCGAGGCGCGCTGGGGCAACATGGCGGACGCGGCCAATCGGAGGGCTCGAAACGACCTTCGAACATTTGCTTTTTGTGCGCTTGTTTTCAAAGGGAGGAGCCAGCTGCGGCGGGGAATTTGAAGACGGAGAAATGCGCTTTCCGATGAGCCCAAGATATCGGCGCCCGGTGGCGTCGTTGCGGAGCTATGATTTTTTGAAAATCAGTGTTTTTTTGCGATTTCCCCAATAATTTTCGCCACCTCGGCAGGCGCAACAATTTTTTTATAGCACTTCTACGCGGTTTTCGGTGAAGATATTTTGGAATCGGATATAAAAAGGGCTACAGAAACTGAAAATGTGATTTTCAAAAAATCGATTTTTTTGCCATTTTTCGCGATACGAAAGCCGCGTCCCCCCTTAAGAACATCAACAATCTTCCCGTGGATTACCGCGCCAACCGAAAAGCGTGGAAGACGGGTGAAACATCTGCGAACACTGCAGACAGCATGCGAGCTGCTGAGCACCTGGAAGGGCTCAGAAAAATTGTGTCCGCGCGAATATCTGCTCGAAAACAGACAAGCATCCGCGATTTTTTTGTTAAGTAAAGGTATGTTGAAAAAACTCCTGCATTTATTGTGTTTATTTTGACCATTCGATAATTCGGACATTCGGTTAATTCGGACATTTTTTCCGGTCCCTAGAAATCCGAATTAACGAGCTTTTACTGTAGTATACATTAACTCGGCAAGTTTCATCTCAGTCGATAAAGGATTTAAAATAATTTTTCAAGACCCATGTCCCCCCTTAATATGTCTTTTATTGCCACTGATTTACTTACATGCTCGAAATCACCACTTTGCAATGCTGTTGCCACGCTACATAAACCTGGCCCTTCACTTTTGTTGTCTACGCAGGAACCTGTCAGACATCGACTCTGACGGGAGACTAACATGCGAGGAGTTTGTTCTTGCGATGCACCTCGTGGACTGCGTGAAAGCAGGGGACGCATTGCCAGCCAAGCTTCCTCTGGACCTGATACCGCCGTCATACCGACGCAAGCGGTCAGACAGCGTCCAGTCCACAGGTGCGGGTGCTTTGATTTTGGTCCACTTTAGAGAACCTCGGGAGGTTGAAATTACATCGAACTCTCCCCATCCCCCCAAACTACGACATCCCGCCTAAGCCATGAGTGGGTCTTGGCAGTTACACCCCACGATTTCATTCTGAATTATTAATTGAAGCTTTTATAACTTGCAAATTTCAGTGGCGGTGGTGTACACGAAAAATGGCAGTGCCAGCGAGCGTACAGATATGCGGCCCTTGAAGGTGTGCTGGTCACATGCATATTTCTATGCACCATTTTCCAGTAATTGACACGCACTCAATCATGGGCTTGTTTGCGATCAGCCGTTTCTGATATGTTATTCTGATCTTTTATCAAGGTGACTTGTCATTTCATATTGCCACATTTCATTGTTGCCTGGATATGAACACATGGCCATTGTTATTGCCCGTAGCAACTGAAGTGTTGCGCTGCTGAGCACATGGATGAAGGTCCAATCCCGGCATGGAGGAAGGCAGTAGTTAGGATGGAGCATTGCGCAATGCAGTCGAGAGAAAGAAAGAAAAAGTAGTACGTCAGGCACGTACACCATCAAGCTTCGCTTGCCCCCATTTTCCTGACAGGGCAAGGTGACTTTTTACTTGACTTCAGGCCCCGTGCCGGAGTTGCTGGGTGCACTGCCAGGTGAGGTGACTCTTGACGACAAGAACATGGCCACCTTTGAGGACAAGCGGCGAGCCAACTTCGAAAAGGGCCAGGCGGAGCTGGAAAAGCGGCGACAAGCGCTGCTCGAGAGCCAGCGTAAGGAGCAGCAGGAGAGGGAACGCAAGGAACGTGAGGAGCAGGAAAAGAGAGAGCGCATACGGTAGGCCACCACTGCTTGCAAGTTAGCACCTGTTAGATAACATAGTGTAATTTGAAAACTACGCAAGGCATCATAATGAAACTGCATATTTTTCTACTTATAGCAATTTTGAGTCTGCCTGCCAAATTTCACTACTAGGGATGGGCGAATAGGAAATTTGAGGTTCAAAGAAAATGATGACTTGGTTGAATAATTTCGAATTTAATAGTTTGTATTGTATATATCACATATTATAAAGAAAAATTAGCATATTTGTCATGACTAAACTTACTTGCACAATATTTTTAAGAAATAGAACTAGGCTTGTCTGAAAGTCACTGTTTTGGTTCGAAGTGTAGTGGAAGCAACATTGAATAGTAGTAGGGTGCAAGTTATAACCGGTAAAATATGTTCCGGGTTAAAATTTTCTACACTTAGTGCATATAAGTTCCTTTAACATGCTTATAAACTTTTAAAAAAATAATCCAAGTGTAGGTAAAATGTGCATTTAACATTGAAGTGTGGTTTCACGGCATAGCAGGCCCATGTTGCAGTGAAACCACCTATTCAGGGGGTTACATGTGATAAAATATACATCTATTCATTCGTTCCAAATAGTACTTCTGAATTTCGGAAATTTTAAATTCGTGTTGAAGTGAATATCGAATACTGTAATATCCGTTCGAATATTCAAAGCGCTCGAATATTTGCCCTTGCGCCTATTCAATACTATAGGTCAACAAAGTTTTTTCATCAACCCTTCCTCCTTGCGTAGATTTCCAACTTTTAATTACCGTTTCTCTTTTCATTACCAAGTGCAGTGCTTTAAATGACTTTATATTCATGCGCCTCTTTTTACTTTTAGCTGTTGCAAAAATGTGTTAATTTTTTATTATTCGGTGTTGTTCCTATTATTTAACATCCCACAAGGTTTTTAGGCAGCTCAATGAAATAACTTGAACATAAGACAGCGTTTTTGCAGTACATACAGGAAAGGATACAAAGGCACAGTGTTGTCCCAGTTAGAGTTGTGTCTTCATTTGCTTCTCTGCATCCTAGTTCTTGCACACTCAAAAAGTAGCAGGCTTCAACAAACTATTCCACACTTACTCCTTGCTGCATCACAGGTTTTTGTTGTCGTGAACAGTTCACTCGCAGAAAATGCTGCAGTTCCTGTGTTCCATTTCCACTCTGGCTCTTACAGGCAAGAACAAGAGAGGCGTCGTCAGCTGGAACTCGAAAAGCAGCTGGCCCGGCAACGAGAGATTGAACAGGAGAAGGAGGAACAGAGAAGGAAAGCACTGGAACAAAGAGAGGTTCGTTGCTTTGTCTTTTCTCGCAGACCAAGTTTTACACTGAACTCTGTGATGGCAGTTTATTGAAGAAATTTGCTGAAACTCCGGTCATGTAGGTCCCCCAATTGCTTTGGGAGCCGCTGAATGTTCAGTTTTGGCAGGCTTTCTCTTGTACCAGTCCTGAGAAGGCTCTGCATTGCTTCAAGCCAAATTGAAGACCAGTCGTAACTAGATAAATGCAACATAACTGTGTATGTATGCAAAGAAAAAGGGCATTTTTGTCTGATGTAGTCTGTAGTAGCTGTTGTAACATCTATTACAATATCTTGTAGGTTCATTGTCTACCCTTTTGTGTCCCATTTGATTCTGCGCTAGTATCTGATATCATATCTAATTACCACCTTGCCTAACGGATAGACTTAGTTGCAGTCTGATGTAAATTACACTTCTCTGCTGCCGATCGTTCTCTTCTCGGACCAGGCTGCTCGGCGAGAGATGGAGCGGCAACGGCAGTTAGAGTGGGAGAAGCAGCGGATGCAGGAGTTGCTCTCCCAGAAGCAGCGGGAGCAGGAGAACGTCAGCCGCCTCAAAGGGCACAGGAAAGCACTCGCACTACAGATTGAACAAGTGGTGAGTGCACACTACCATTGCAGGCCTATAAGAAATATGTGCAGAATGCAGCATTGGGAAATATTGTCAAAAGAATCCCTCCAGACTATGTTTTCACGTCCAAGTACTGTGGTATGGCCCTTTGCGACACGGCGACCTCATTTGGAGACGTGACTTACTTTTGCCGTTTCTGTGCAGTATTGCCAAGGAAGAGATCACAAACACTGAGCTAATGGTGAATAAAGCATTCTTGTTGCCTAAATTTCCTTTGTATCACTTCTGGTTGAAATACTTTGTTACACACAATCACTTTGGCAAAGGCAGTACTTTGTTTAATGAGACATTGGATGCTGGACGTTTCAGCAGGAATTGGAAGATACTTTTTTTTTACCTTTTTAGGCATGCTCGCTGCCAGAAAATAACTATCGTGTGTAGTTTGAGTGTGTCCTTGAATTCGGTTTATGAAGAAACATAGCGTGACTGAATGTGCAATAATTAGATAAATATTTTCGTTGTAATTTCAAATAATTGCTGTAAAATACACTATAGTTATTCTAACACTCTCACTTCGTTTAAATTTGGTCTCTAGAACCTTGGCATCAAATTGTGTAAATTTCACGCATTTATAGTCGGTCAGTTACAATGTGTGTCAGAAAGGGATATGTTAAAGTGTTTGCCTTGAAAACTGGGCATGTGTTGTTATATTATTGTGTGGGGTACTACTTTTGTAGGAGGTTCAGGCATCTGTAGCCCCTGCCACTTGGCAGTCTTTTCTCTAGTTAGCTTATCCCACTGGGAAGCTGCATTGTTCAACTCTAGCTAGAATGAGCAGTGGCGGCTACCGGGTCAGTAAAGAGCTTCGAGAGCCGTGGCCTAAGCCTCTCCCACTTATACCATTAAAACTTCTATCACTCTCAATCAAGTCTACTACTGCTGCTACTGCTGTCAGTGGGAAATGAGGAAATTGAAGGGATATTAAACAGGACCAATAAATTAGTTTGGAGAGATAGTAATCTCTCACCACTTCATTTTTGTTAGTTTTGTAGTTACTGGTTGACTACTAGAAAAGAATGAAAACTATCATATCACTTTACCCTGCCGAAAATTGCATTTCAGTTGATAGTTCAGTGTAATGTCTCAAATTTCTAAGTGTATCTTTAGGTTTATGCTACTGTTCACTAAAAGTTCTCTAAGCTCGTGAAATCTATTCTTTGGCTCTTTTATGGGGCACTGTTGACCATCTTTAAGGATAAGAAATGAACTAATTTCGTGTGGACTTCATTTGTGTACAATGATTAGTTTGCGCCAACTTGGTAGCTTCGTTGTTTTGCAGGAGAACAAAATTAACGAGGCCAATCAGAAACTGGCAGACACCAAGAAAGGTGTTGCAGAGATGAAAGCCTGCATCGACGAGATGAGGGTGGAGAGGGACACTAAAATGAGGGAGCTCAACGAAGCGAGGCTGGAACTGAAGGCAAGTTTGAGATTCACTTACTCCTGTTGGTGCTTTGTAATGTTGGTTTTCAAAGCTGAAATTGTCCTGTGTGCCCGTAAGAAGTTTCGTGGAATACTAGTGCATTTTGTTAAAGTGGCACAAATTTTGGTACGCCATCAAAATTGTCTTTAACGTAGAGCCTTGATGGGCAGAGCCATGCTTCTTTGTGCAGCAGCTGCATGCTACATGCACGTCTAATAAAACAGTCCCCGTATCATTTCCTTAGGAAATCAGCGACAAAATGCTTCTCTTGAATCAAGAGAAACTTAGCCACCAAGGCCGATTGAAAACAGTCGGAGCCAACAGTGAGTAAAAGTCCTTCAGCTTTCACTAACCTGGAACATCGCTTCACGTACAAGTGTTTAATGCAGTGACTTCTTTTTCCCTGTACTTCCAGCTAATTACTCTCTCGCAATGAACAGCTGTGGGAATAAAGAGATCAGCTTAAACATGTTGAGATCAACGTTAGCCAGCCTCAAGAAGGAAACGGAGCTCAAGCAACAAGATGTCGACAACAACAATGCTCAGCTGAAGGTGAGGAATGCTGTTTATAGCAACAACTCTCCTAGATCTAGAGCTGTATACACTTCTAAGTACACTTGGACCCCCTCAGAGCATATTTCTGTGGCATAGAAATTATTGTTGTCTGTCTTGCTTGTCATTCCTTGCCTTAACCTCATAGACTGTTGTCGTGATTTAGCGACTTACTAGATATGAACCCTTGTATCCAAGTGGTACGATCGAGAGTGGGAAAGTTTAGTTTGAACACCATGTGCAGCCGTCTGTTCAAAAACCTGTCGGTATGTCACCATTTCTGACTTGCGGGGGTGGGAAGGTGTGCAGACATATCACACATGATGCTTTTGAGGAGGGTGAACGTTTTAAGGTACTACTTGTGCAGCTGTATCCATTCCAGCGCAACTTAAAAATACCAACTCTGCAGCGTCGAGCGTTTTTCAGATTGCCACAAAGTGAGAGACAGTTTAACCCGCTAAGTCTGGAGTTTGTGTAGTATGAAGCCATGCAATGGTAACTGCGCCATTTTGTGCTGGACGTTGCAATTCAATTTTTTAAAATCGAGTCTACAAATGTGGCCTGGGATTGTGACATGGTGTAAGAGTACTTGTAGTACTCTAGTCAGATGTGCACTTTTCAAGGGCTATTGAATTCAATGATTGTTGAACTCTGCGTGCTTCATTGGTTCACTTCTGCAAGCTCACTCAAAAAGAGCCAATCAGGCCCGCGAATTTCAATGGCCATTGAAAGCAAGAGCTTGTGACTGCCGTAAGGGGTGTTTCTTGGTAAAAGAAAATTCAATACTGTTACCTCTTATTTTACAGGAGTTGAAAGATAGGTTAGCAGACCTCGTGCAGCAGAACGAGGCACTGATGCGGGACTTCACTCAAAAGAAGCAACAAGTTATAGCCCTAAAGAAGCAGAAGAACAGTTCCATAACGTTAGACACTTGGAACGACAACTCGGACTTTGCATCTGCTGATTCGTGGCCAGGTATGCCGTCCTGTGCACTATTAATCCTTTGGAAGCATTTCACACATTTCCAGCTGCGTGCAGAGAAAGTGATTGGTTAAAGGGACACTAAAAAGGAAACCGATTTTTCTCATATTAGTGAATTACTCTTTCACAATACCAAGATCACCACGCTTTCCGCAAGAAGACGCTTGGCAAGCGAGAAAACGCGCAAAAAAAAATGCGGGTGGTGACACCACTTTGAAGTCTCCGCACCAAACGTCGCAACGTCATAGGTTTTGGCAGTGTCCACTAGGACCTACGTTGTTCGTAATCAGTAAATGAAGTTCACTCTCCTTTGTAGCAGTCAGAGAGTTTACATACCAATTTTCAGGAAATTTAATTGGGCCAGTGTGGCAAAAATATGAAAAATGCGCTTTGAAATCTGTAACATCTCACGCGGAGATTTCAGCGCAAAAATTTAAAAATGACTTTGACATTGATTTGTTCCTCTATGATTAGACTTGTGACGGTGAAATTAACGACATTAGAGTTTTCAGAGTAAAATTTGACAGTCTAAACTGATTTATTGTTTCAAATTAGTGTCCCTTTCAACGAGTGAAAGTTAACGCATTTATTTTAGAAAATTTTTCATCTTCTCTGAGGCTCTCGGCAATTAAGGACGTGTTGTAGCATTTGAAGCACTCTCTTAGGTGGAGGCCATAATTTGCAATCGTGTTGTAAAATCGCTTTTTCTTGCCACTTTTCTTATTCTATCGCCTTTTGATTCGCCGAACTCAGAATTTCTATCGTTAAGTATGGGTGCAAAAAACATCTATACAAAGGTTTCATCATTTTTGGTCAGAGTTCAATGTAATAGCATGACATAGGAGAATTCAATGCGTTTCTTCATGTGGCCTGATTCTAGAGGCACTGCATTCACATGTCTCATAACATTTGCCGCTAGAGCTTGCCAATATAACTTCTAAAAGAAGCATATTGTGGCACACCTACCAACACACGATATTGCTTTTAGAGCTGTGCACGGGCTGTATTTCCGAGCCCGAGCCCAGCCCGGGCCCGCTGACATTGTCGAAGGCCCGCCCGAGCCCGACGGCAAAGGGCTGCGAGCCTGCCCAGCCCGGCCCGACTTACGAAAACACAATCTCGGGCCCAGCCCGGCCCGGCTTTTTGAAGGTTTGCTGCGAAAACAAAACATCGTTTTCTGGTAATTTGGCATTTTATTGAGCATATCAAATATGATCAAACGACACACGACGAGCAGTCTCTGCTACACAGATTACAAATTACAAGTAGATGGCCTCATGCCAGCAACACTGGTGTTCGCTCGCCAAAGCCGTCACATGAATGCCCATGCAAGCGTCAGCTTGCACGAAGGCGATCTACGTCGGGTCGCTGTCGCGTGCATTTTCACTCATAAGGGATTTGGCCTTAAATCTAACGCAAACAGTCTCGTAGCGCCGCTCAGGTGGTGTTACTTCTCTGTTTGTCGGAGTGCAACAGAGGCAGTGCTTTACCTGCTCCCCTTTTGTTTAAAGTAGCGAATGGAAAGGAAAAGCAGTAAAGCGCGGTCGCGGAAAAGGTGCTGTATGCGTGCTGGAAAACAATTCCCGCTCATTCTCTATATTTCGGGCTTGAGTCGGGCTTTGCGCCGCGCTCGAGCCCGGCCCGATAAAACTACAAGTAGCCCGAGCCCGGCCCGGGCCCGAGGTGAAAATACGTCGGCCCGCCCGAGCCCGGCCCGCGGGCCGGCTCGGGCTTGGGCTTTCGGGCTACCCGGAGCCCGTGCACACCTCTAATTGCTTTACCTTGAGTGCCATCCTTCGATAGTTTCTGCCAAATGTTTGTTTGCTCATCAATTTCATCGATTGTCATTTATGGGGTCTTGTGCCCACATTTGTGTTTCAGGTGAAAGCACTCAACCTGAGCCTTCCTCTGGTCTTGTAAAATACAGAGCACTATACGCATTTGAGGCACGAAACGCTGATGAGCTTTCCATAATGCCGGGAGACATTATCATGGTGAGTAGTATGGGTGGCATCTCACAGCAGTGTTGCTAGTGTTGCTAATGTTGCAGTTGAACAGTTGAGCTGGCTTGAGTATATCACTGCCTAAGCCTGTGGCCTCGTTTTGAAAATATTGGCCATTCCTTTTGGTGTTGTAGTGGCTATACTGTCACTGTACTCCTCAGTGTGATGTGTAATATGCTTGAGTATATCACTGCCTAAGCCTGTGGCCTCGTTTTGAAAATATTGGCCATTCCTTTTGGTGTTGTAGTGGCTATACTGTCACTGTACTCCTCAGTGTGATGTGTAATATGGTCAGCTCTTAAAAATTGTCGAATACTTGCTGCTTTAGAATGTACCATGAGTATGAATTATCAGAGTGCCGAGGGTGACGGAACAACTAATTTGAGGATTGTTTCGTGCCTACATCATATTTATACTTTTCAGGGTTGTGGTGATGTTGTAATGGGCACTAAGGCATGAAAATGGCAACACACATTGATGGGCTAGTTGGTTATGATCCATGGTACACTGAGCAATGCAAGCACAAAGGGGACAGAGAAAAGATAATACCGTTGAACCCCTTTATAAGAGGCACTGATGTAACAGATAATTGGGTATAAGAGACACCAGTGTGCCTACATCCAAATAGGTGTTAATCAGAAAATGAGAACACTGTACCGTGCTTATAAGAGACATCTCGTATAAGGGGCAAGAACTGCTCCCCGCTGCATGTTTCTTAGAAAAATGTTCAAATTAGTACTGTACACGCAGATAGCATCTGTCTTTGCTCCGTTCTTGTTCTGGTTGCGCTGCTGATTGGTATCATGCAAATTATCCTGGAACATGGTTAAGTATCATGCCTTGTCATGTTTCCGGTTCCAGGTGCAGGAGAACCAGCACGGGGAACCGGGTTGGCTTGGGGGAGAGCTGCAGGGCAAGACAGGCTGGTTTCCAGAGTCCTACGTCGAGAAGGTGGTCACCTCGCCCACCGGCGGTTTTCCTGCGGGCAACAACCAGGGGGCCGCAGCGGCTGCCGCAGCAGAGACTGTACACATCGTGGGAACCGAGATGAAGATGACCCTGGAGTGAGCCTTACTTGCTGCTGTTTTCACGCATGGGCAATTGTCTTAGATGTGATAACAACTGTACGAGGTGCTCAAGGCTAATTCACGCTGTTGGCACCACTGTCGCGGTGCAGTGGGCTTGAGGGTCTCCATGACTGCAGAGTGTGTTTAGCTGCAAAAACTGCAAGGCAAAGTTGACGCACCATCAACAGTATGATTAATGTTCTGAATGGCGGGGCGTGGGCAGCATTTTGCATTCCACTGTCAGCATGAGCACTGTGCGGTCTGAGCAGTGAATGTCAAGCTAACATTATCTAACATTTCACTGCATACTGACTAGCACTACCATCAATCTTGTCTCTCATGCGCTGTCACAATGTGACCATCATTTTTTTTTTTTTTTTGAAAGGCGTGATTATTGCAGGTGACTTCAAACATTCCTGAGAAAAGATTTTTCGAAAAGGCTAAGAGAGAATCAGCAACATGTCAGTATACACTCAAACCTCGATATAACGAACACGGATATAACGAATTATCGGTTATGACGAAATAAATGAAAAATAGTCTTGTCATAGCTACAGTGTTAAAAATAATCGTTTATAACGAATTTTCGGATATAACAAAGTTATTTTCGTGGCAGATGTGACTTTGTTATAATGAGGTTTGAGTGTAGTATGTTCTGTTTGCTAGCTGCATGGGACTTTTTTCACAGACATGCTCCTGGTAAAGCTAGTACAGATGCATCTTTTTACGAACTGTGTGGCAAAATAGGATACATATGTCCCCTTCTCTAATTTCTTGTCTTGCTGCACAGTCTGTAGGACGATGCTTGTAACTTGTCTACTCACAGTCTTGCGCAATAGGCACGCATTTTTTATAAAATTGTCTTTGTTTCTTCTGCGCACATGAGCCTGAGCTGTGGGAGTTTGTATACATGACGATGTGAACTTCTGAGGCATTAAACATTAAATACAGGTAACTTCAACGTGTTTCCGTTTGCACTCTCAAGCACAGTAATCGGTGTGGGCTCTTTGGAAGTCTACCTTTACAGCACTATGTGTAGTAATTTCAAATTCTGCGTGCAGAGGAATTTCCGAGGCCCCGGAGAATGGTCGCGAGCCGGCACTGGACGAAGTGGCGGCGCCCGATGTTCTGCAGCCCTCGGAGAACTCCTGCTTTACCCAGCTGCCCCGGGGGGCACCCAGTGTGGACACCACGTCTCCTGTACCTGGCGAGGTGAGTCGACAGTACTCCGATTGTCACTTGGTTGTGACGATGAGGTATGCAAAACACAAGCTGGTACAGGTGAAAACTCTTTATTGGGCTAACTTGTGCCCACTAAAAGACAAACTCAAAGTAGAGCTGAACCTCTTTGTAAGAGACATGCGCTGGGGAGCAGTTCTTGTGTCTTAAGTGAGGTCTCTCTTGTAAGCAGGGTACCATGTTCTCGTTTTTTGATCAACGCCTACTTCAATGTAAGCACACTGGTGTCTCTCATACCCAAGTGTCTCTTATGAAGGAGTTTAACTGTTCAAGCAATACTCGCTGTACAATGATAGTGGTGAGCACAGACATCAGGCGTCGACTAATCTGATCATCGGCGGAATGCGTTGTCTTTTATACATACAGTGGAACTTCGATTATACGTCCCCCCCTGCGACGACCCGCGTTTTACGACGAATTGGCTTGGTCCCGGCAAAACCCCCATAGGAATAATGTATTAAAAACCTCAATTGTACGACGCAAGTTTACGCCGGCCCCGCCTCGTACGACGCTTCGCTGGACTGGCTGAGAAAAAAAAAGACCTACGATGACGCGGGCTGGCACGCAAACACACTGCGGCCAGGCGAAAAAAGTCGGGAAACCGAGGAACCGAGTTCGTATCCGCGCTGCCACCACAGGGCCTCTTCAATTTTTCGACACGCGGTCGGCCATAGCTAGCCAGAGCCAACGTTGGCCGGAGTCAGCCGGAGCGCATTCGTTTTGTCGCATTGCACTGCGCACTTCCGTTGTCGCCTTTTTTTTTTCTCTCTCTCTCTTCTTTTGGGTGGTTTTGTAGTGACCGTTGTGAGCAGATAACATGGCAGATAATTTCGAGCTCGCTTTCTAGTATGCGATAACTTTCACTAGATTTCGTGTCGTTATACCGGACGTATTGAACGGCGATTGTTGAGCCAACGTTTGCGACAGCCGCGGGAACCGGAACTCGCCGCTGTCTAGCTACCAGAGGGCTGGGGCGTTTTAGCCGCTCGCGATTGGTCGAAGCTTGCAAATCGAATAGGCCTACTGCCGTGCTGCCATTCAGCCATTCCTTCACGTGTTTGCCTTATCAGTTGGTTGTGCTGCGTCGCAGCTGCTGTGTCCACGTGCAAAATTTTCTGTGTTCGGACATTGGTGTGCGAGGAAGCTTTCGAATTCTCGGTTGCGAGTGCTGCGTCTTGCAATGTCGCGGAACCGAAAACCGCTGACGCTCGGAGAAAAGCTTCGCATAATCGAGGAGGCGGAGAAGCGGAACGGAGCAACAAAGGCCAGCATTGCCCGCGACCTGAACATTTCCGAGTCGTCGCTGAAAACGATCCTCGCGAAGGAGGACAGCATCCTACTAAATGCGGCAAAGTTCGGCCTGAACAGGAAGGCCACGAAAGATGGCAAATATGCTGCGATGGAGAAGGCCCTCGTTGAGTGGTTGCGTCAGGCCCGCAGTTCAGGAATTGCTGTGGATGGCGCAATTTTGAAGGAGAAGGCTGAGACAGTTGCATTGCGCTGCGGCATTGACGACTTTAAAGCCTCCAATGGCTGGTTGGATCGCTTTAAAAAACGCAGTGGAGTTGTGTACAGCCACTGCTGTGGAGAGAGCGCGTCAGTCAGCTCTGACACTGTAGAAAAGTGGACTGCATTGCTGCCGGAATTGATACGGGAATACAAGCCGTCCAACGCGTTCAACGCGGACGAAACTGGATTATTTTATAATATGCAGCCAGAACAGACATTGTCATTCAAAGGAGAGAGCTGTCACGGGGGTAAGCGAAGCCAAGAGCGTCTTACCGTATTGCTTTGCGCTAATGAAGACGGCTCTGGAAAGCTTCCTGCCCTCGTGATTGGCAAGTTTGAGAAGCCGCAATTCTTCAAGAATTTGAAAAGGCTGCCGTGCCAGTACATGTTCAACCGGAAAGCCTGGATGACGGCTGCTATGTTTTCTACATATCTGCAGCAGCTGGACTCCAAAATGGGGGCTAAGAACAGAAAGATTCTTCTTCTGCTTGACAATGCGCCATGCCATCCATCAGATATGTCGCATTTGAGAAATGTGAAAGTTGTATTTCTGCCCCCCAATTGCGCTAGCCAGCTGCAGCCACTTGACGCTGGCGTCATCAAGTGCATGAAACAGAAATATCGGAAGTTTCTGGTGCAGCGTCAGCTGGCGGGCATGGAACACAAGCAGTTGGATAAGAAGCTTTCTGTGCTTGATGCAATGCACTACATTGCTAGTGCATGAGACGCAGTCACGCCAGAAACCATCGCCAACTCCTTCAGGCACTGCGGCTTTAATAGAAGTGGTGCTTGTTCTACCAGTGAAGCTGCAGTGCCTGTTGACGACGAACCAGAGTTCGGCAGCCTGGAGCTGCCTGGATCTTTCGCGGACTATGTTGGTGCCGACGACAACGTTGCAGTGTGCAGTGAAGTGTCGCTGGATGACATTATCGAAACTCTGCGTCCCGACACTGCGGGAACTTCCGACGAGGAAGAGATGGACGACGCTGCAGAGGCTAGCGCGTCCGTTCCGACTTACGCGGACGTGTTGTGCTACGTCGACCACATTCGGCGGTTTGCTTGCGCACGACGAGATCGGCGACTTGCTGCCAGATGTTGCAGCTATCGAAAGAAAGCTGATGCGTCGTGGCTGCACCGGCAACATTACAGCGCTGCTTTCAAGAGGCAAGCGATCCTCTATGCAGAGTCGGAAAGCAACGTTGAAGCAGGGCGCAAGTTCGATGTGTCGGAAAAGTGCGTGAGGTAATGGAGAAAACAAAGGACCAAGATCCTCACATGCGCTGCTACACGCCGTTCCTTTCGCGGACCGAAGTCTGGACGATACCCTGCCGTTGAGGCGGTTCGAGATTGGGTTCACGACCAGAGAAGCAAGAGCCTGAGTGTTTGCTACGATGATATTGAAGCAAAACCACGTACTGTCATGAAGGATATGTGCATCCCGCAAACCGAGTTCAACGATGCTGGTATGGACTGCCAACTGACATGGTCCATGCAGCGTTTTCCACGTGCGGCATCTCAGTACCACCGGCACCCGTTCCAACGGCGAGCAGCAGCAGTGGCTCACACGATGGCAATGACCGTGACTGCGTTCTTCTCTCAAGCGATGCCGAGTCGTAAGCAAAGTTTCACCGGCAAATAAATGTTTCTTTGCATCACTCCCTCTTCTGAAAAACTTATTGGTGAGCTATGGCCACAGCATGAGGCTGTGTTCGGAGTCAACTTTTTTCTTTTCCCTAGAAGAGGTTGCAAGTTGGGGGGTCGACTTATAATCAGAAATATACGGTAAGCAGATGACATATGCACGTGGTAGTTGTTGCCATCGTACAGGCCCAGGCGCAGTTCCTCTGAGCTGTGTCAATCCTGTATGTGCTACACCGACGAACATCACAATGAACTACAAATAAGCCAAACGTGCAGCATTAGTCACTTGGCTGTCATGTGGTCTATGATGTCATTGACGAAGGCATAACGGAGGGTTCTCTGAAACCAACAGGAGAGGTAAAGAGAGAGAGAACAGTCTCTCATGGAGCGTATTGGCCTTTCTGCTCATGCAGTGGAATAATTGGCTTTTGTGTACATGGCATCATCATCTATCAAATGTAAACATTTTATTACCTTGTTCATGAAGTGTTGTAGTGTTACTTTATGCACGATTGATGCCATCGAAATTTCAAGATAGGTGCCCAACGCTGTGGTCAAGCTGACTACTGTATTTACTCTAATCTAGGCCAGCCCCAATTCTAAGCTGACCCCCGAAATTCGCAAGGCCAGAAAAAAAAAACCTTAGTCATTGTACTTGAATCTAAGCCGACACCTCCCCCCCCACTTTCGCACATCGTTTTTTCTAAAAGAACATCGGCTTAGATTTGAATAAATACGGTAGTTTTCAAGGCACAAAAGAATTTGTGGGTATCAGTACTACACTCAAACCTCGATATGAAGAGCACGGATATAACGAATGATTGGTTATAACAAAGTAAATGAAGAATAGTCTTGTCATATATACAGTGTTACGAATGCACGTTTATAACGAATTCTCGGATATAACGAACCTATTTTCCTGTCAGATGCTACTTTGTTATAATGAGATTTGAGTGTACTACTATGAATTGTAGTCTTCAATGCGGGGTCTTTCGCTTCCACTCTACTCCGTGAAGCAGTGCAGCTTCTGGGTTCGTTCCATGAAGAGTTCTTCTGAACTTGAGTCCTTGCGCTTAATTCCAGGGACAAGCTGCCCCACAGGGCTTGCAGGCACAAGTGCTGTTGCCATGGTGAGCGAAGAAGGAGTAAAAGCTCGTTAATTCGGATTTCTAGGGACCGGAAAAAATGTCCGAATTAACCGAATGTCCGAATTATCGAATGGTCGAAATAAACACAATAAATGCAGGAGTTTTTTCAACATACCTTTACTTAACAAAATAATCGCGGATGCTTGTCTGTTTTCGAGCAGATATTCGCGCGGACACAATTTTTCTGAGCCCTTCAAGGTGCTCAGCAGCTCGCATGCTGTCTGCAGTGTCCGCAAATGTTTCACCAGTCTTCCACGCTTTTCGGTTGGCGCGGCAATCCACGGGAAGATTGTTGATGTTCTTAAAGCAGCGTGACTTTTGAGCCTTTCCGATAACGAGAAGCGGCAAGCACCCTGTTCCCGTCACGTTGGCGGCTAAAAGTACGGTTACTCGTTCCTTGCTTCTTTTGCCGCCGATACAAGGATCCCCTTTCATTACTTCTTGTCGGGAGAGCCCATTATTCAGAGCACGCAAAATTTCTACTTTGGTCCTTGGCCTCGTATTTGGGCCGCTTCGCCGGCGTTGCCATCGGCGGAGAGTGCAGTCACACGAGAAGTCAGCACAAAAGCACCAGCAACGATCAAGCTAAAGGAGCCGTACTGAATTGTTCCTCGATAAAACGGTGATCAACGATGCAGCACACCAACGGGAACAAAGCAACAAAATGGCACCGCCAAACCCACACGTGAAGAAAAGCCGTTCAACCAGTCTCAAGTCAAGCCAAGTCGATAATTGATGTCCGTGGCGATGCTGCGTTTGAGCTTCATTTTTGTTCTGAATTGTTCTTTTTTCGTTTTCGAGCCTCGCCAGCGGCCCGAAAGCCGCCGAATTATCCAATTTGCGGTCAAATCTGTCCGAAATAACGAGCGCCCAGTCTCATAGAGTGACGAGTATATTTTTCAGGGACCAGATGACGTGTCCGAATTAACCGATTTTTCGAATTAACGAGAGTCGAATTAACGAGCTTTTACTGTACTACACTCAAACCTCGATATGAAGAGCACGGATATATTGAATGATTGGTTATAACAAAGTAAATGAAGAATAGTCTTGTCATATATACAGTGTTACGAATGTATGTTTATAACGAATTCTCGGATATAACGAACTTATTTTCCTGTCAGATGCTACTTTGTTATAATGAGGTTTGAGTGTACTACTATGAATTGTAGTCTTCAATGCGGGGTCTTTCGCTTCCACTTCACTCCGTGAAGCAGTGCAGCCTCTGGGTTTGTTCCATGAAGAGTTCTGAACTTGTGTCATTGCACTTAATTCCAGGGACAAGCTGCCCCACAGGGCTTGCAGGCACAAGCGCTGTTTCCATGGCGAGCGAAGAAGGAAAATCATCTCACCTTCAACAAGGGTGACGTCATTGCAGTCAAGGAGCAGCAAGACATGTGGTGGTACGGCGAGTTCCAAGGAAAGGCAAGTGTCTCACTTGACTGCGCAGGGCCTTTCAGTGAAGGCTTATAGGTTAGATTAGGTTATTGGTTAGCTAGATACAGTGTAAGTGGTAGCAACTATGCTACAACAGCATCGGCACTTGGTTTGTTATGAGGCGGATGGGCACATTCTGAACTGAATCCATTTGCCCGATTACATAGTACCTAATCTAACATTACCATGCTTAACATGTTGCTTGTATCTGTTACAGTGAACAGAGCTAAGATATTTTCGCTGATTTCTTCATGTAGATGGTGCTGGTTGTATGATCGTGTTGTACAGATACGTATTTTTCACTGACAACAAATTTCAGCTCAGAAAACTTATAAGTAACACTCTCATTAACAAAACTCAGCTGGCCATGTATGGTGCCAGTGCAATTTTGTATCCGGACCTCATAATAACATAGCAAGATCACAACCTGCTTGAATATATCCAATATTCGTTTTTAGGCATGGATGATATCAGTAAGAAAGTGTTTTATCGGATCAACTTTCATATAGTTCAATAGGCTAGAACATGTCAGGTTTTACTTATACAAATTTCTATTAATGGCAGGGGAAATGTTGTCGTTGCAGCGTTACAGCCCTGTTCATTCTAATGCTGCCAAATGTTGTGCATGTTAATTATACAGCGAATGCTTAACTTTATTCTGTCTGTACATTCAACTTATCATTCCATCTTTCAGCTGGGCTGGTTTCCAAAGTCTTATGTCAGACTCATCTTGGGCCCTGTGAAGACATTCAACAAGTGAGTGACTGGGAAATTAATTGTACCCAGTGTTAAAAACCAATGGGGAAGTTGAGTAGTCAGGCTAAGTTGCTGTTGCATGATGACCAGACTTAAGATTTGACAAGTTTCACTGCTGTCTTATAGTATGCGTGGCTCAAATACGAATTATTTTTTTCAGCAACCAGGTTTCGGACTTACAAGAATACGGAGATGTGCCTCCCGAACCTCCAGCTGACTTCCCAGGTCAGTTACTAGCTCGACCTTTTTTTCTGCTACGTCAGGAGGCCTGAAGCACATAGCTGTGAACCAGACTACATTATGTATCATTTAATGGCAGCTGTGAATGGCTCTTCTAGTGAAGTTTCTCTTGCTGAAGTAGTGAGGCCCACTTACAGAAATTAAGCACTAGTTAGTCTTAGTATGTAACTTGCACATGTGCTGAAAATTATCTGTGATAACGAGCTGCTTGATAGCTATGACGCAGCTTGGAAGATCGTCTCTAAATTGCTTCCACTTTCTGAATGACAGTCGTCTACCAGCCTTTTTATGTAGGTTTTCAGCTATGCAGCAGTCTCCTTCAAACAAATACATCAGTGAGAGATATCTTGAGATATTTCTCACTGATGTGTTTGTTAGATGTGTTTTCTTGCGCAATCTCCGTTTCTCACTTCAGTGGGTGGAATCATGGGAATCCCTCCTGGTAGCCCGTGCTGCTGCTTTAGTTTGTGAAACCCCACCAGTTTAATTACTGCAGTACCATACAAGGCTTCTACATGCGTCTGTGAGTGTAGCTTCTCATGCAGCCAGTGTGTGTTCATTAAAGCTTTGCTGCCTTCTTGCAGTTGTGATAAATGTTTCTCCTCTCTCTTTTCTAACAGTTACGACCGAGGAGAAGTATGTTGCCCTGTATGCGTACCAGTCTCAGGAGCCGGGTGACTTGAGCTTCAACGCTGGCGACGTGATTAGCGTTAGCAAGAAGGAAGGCGAATGGTGGACGGGGACGCTGGCTGGCCAGACGGGAATCTTTCCTAGCAACTACGTACGCCTTTACGAGCCAGAGGTCAAGGTAGGACAGCACTTTGCTCTTGCATAACCGGCTGTTACTGACATATGATAAACGTTAAAATTTAACTGTGCAGATTGAACAGAAACTAGTTTTATGAGGTTTATAAACTTCCAGGGCGTTGTTAACACTGGAAAACGTTAGCAATGTATACAGCAATCTTGGTTTTGGCTGGCAGCAATACTTCATTGTTCCCAGGTCTGTAAACACTCGTTTCTTGAAAGTTAGTGCTTTCTAAGCTTTGCCCGAAAGAGATTATGTTGGACCTTTCTTATACGTGGCCACGACATGACTGAGCTTGAGCTATTCTAGCTTTCTAACTTTGCAAGATATGATCGCTTCATTGTACGGTTAACTCTTTCTCTTTTTTTTTCTTAAGACAGTGAGGTCTATCAGAAAGGTGTTAAAAAGTGGTCACTTACTCAGTATAAATGTGTGACAGGGAAAATCTTTGCCTTTCATGAAACTCTCCTTCCTCTCGCAGACTTCTGCAAAACTGATTTGCCATATTGAGCAGAAATACTATAATCTATCTTTTTTCATGGTTTGTTTTGCCAAATTGTAATTCCTAAGGACAGAATCCTGCTCCAGAACAGTCTTACAATGAGCATCAGACATTCAACTCTTCAATGTTTTTCATGGGAATGGTGCATAGCGCATTACCATTCAAACCAACATGAACTGTAATGGGGGAATTACAGCAGCAGTATGCCGAATAACATGAGCCCAGTTGCAGTTAGTAATTAAGCACTTGGCATAAACTTAAGCTGCATTAATTAGCTTGTGATTGATGATAATGATTAGCTACAAAACAGAATTAACACTACCCTTGCTACCAGAGCAACCTCTTCTGTACAAGACTTCACACAAATGCTATATCTATGCGAAGCAGTGAAGTGCTTCTGATTTTTATGCCACGGTGATCAGTAACCCTCTCATGCTGCACATCAGAACAATATGGCAGGTTGCAATTCTCCCAATGTTTCAGACCCATAAAGATTGAATAATGGCAGTGTGGAGTTATCTTTGATGTTTCTACCAGTGGGCAAATCATCGCTGTACTTTAGAGGGATGAGTCCGCGTTTGAAATTTCTATCCCAGAGTGTTTAGGACAACGGCTCGCCTCGCCCACGTGGTGTGCCCCCCCCCTGCTGGCGTGGGCCAACCTTGTTTTTCTTGTTGTCCTTTTCGTTGAAGGAGGAGAAAGCAGCGTCTGCTGCTGATGAAATTCCTCTGAACGCAACTTCCACATTGCCGACCAATGAAGATTTGGGCTTCACTGGAGCGGAGGTAGATCTTTTGGCCTTTTGAGCCCATGGCTGCTTGACTCTGCTCCTCCCGCTTCCACTGTGCAGCTGCTGCATTGCACGCAACTGCGGCTTGATGGAGCAGCCCTTAACCCTTCTGCTGTTGATGGAGAGCGCATTGTGCGAGACAGTTGCGTTCTTCTAATGTATAGTACGATCCACTTTTAAGGCAAACACAGTTAATTGTGTGTCACCGATTATTGCTTTTGCATTACACAATGACCCATAGACCAGTGTCTTGTGCATATATTTATAGTTAGTAGATTCTATGAGCCACTTCTTCATCATAAAGGTGTTAACTTTAAAAGTGGATCTTTGCATACATTTTAGTCTGATATGAAAGGGAACATGGAAATTTAAGCTGAAGTTTACCTAGGTTATCATTGCTTAATTTACATTTGTTCTTCAGCCACATTGCAGACCTGCCAAACTATTGACAGCACTGGTCACCATTCACTTGAACACTTAATGTGAACTGTACACGCTAACATTAGGTTGTAGCACATGGCTCCAGACAAATTGCATCTATACACATTCCAGCACATGAAATGCTTGGAACTGTGTGCGCGTGCGCATGTTTTAAATTAGATGCGTCACCATCGTCTTGGCAGTTTGCCTTACAGAAAGGCCGACCTTTCAGTTATGAGGAAGTCTCCTGCTGAAGTCTGCCAAGCAGTTTTTGCATTGATGTATTCTCCTAGTGGTTCCCTTTCAGTTCACGTAAAAGCAAGAGCCAGCAAGCATTTAGCACAGATCCAGCATTCCCTTTCATATCGGTCAAACCCCTTGCCCCAAATTCTAACAAGTCCGTCAAAAACTGCTTTGTGGTAGCCTTGGGTCATTTTTCTTTTTTTCCGCGTGTTTCTGCTTATGCAGGGCAGGCTATTTTACCCTTGTTTCTGTGTTATACTAATGTTTTGGGTTTTTCTAATGCTTTAATTCTCGTTGTATGGTGTGGCTGTTCTTTTTCTTTTTGTGTGTTCCTTTTGCATGCCCTTAAAGTACATATTTTGGTTGGCAGCTGCTATGCTTAATACTGTATTGTTTGTGTTGCGTTAGCACTTGAACACTTTGCAGCGCTGATTGTTACTGCTAGTGTTACCTTTGTTTTTGTTTTTTTTTTGCCAATGACTGTTGCAACATGACTTCTTTTCAACATTACTGATGCTAATATTTTGCAGTGCTGCTTCTCTACGATTCCAACTTATATTTCCATTGTTTAACATAAAAACTTTGATGGTGTATCTAGTACACTGTGTGTAATTAAACTAATGCTCCTGATTTTGAATATCGTTAATAGTTGTCATGTGGCATTTATCTTGACAGTTGTATGAACTAAGTAAGCAAGAGATGTTTTGTTAGGTAATGCTGCATGTCTGTTCCTTATGCTAATAAAGTTGCTGCACTGGGATGTTCCATGGGTATTCAGCCTACTATCAGGTTTGATTGAGGTTATACTGTGCTAACCTCATGTGTCAAGTTTGTTTTAACCGTTATTTCACTCATTAATGTTTGATCGCAACATTTTATTGCAGTAGGTATTTGCTGCATGCTTTTTTGTAAAGAATGTCAATTTTGAAAACTCTGAAGGCTTCCATGTTGACCTCCAAAGTAATGTTGAATCTCTTTTCAGAAGAATATTAGAATCAGGCAGTTTGTCTGGAGATATAGCATACCAACTTTATTTGCATTAGTGCAGTTTGAACAATCACATTCACACAGACACTGTAGATGCCGCTTCACATGCAGGAATAGAACTTCTCTTGGTCACCAAAATTGTAACCAACCACAACTTAATTAATGCACAAGCTCAGCACAACAGCTTCTCTGATTTGGCCTTGTTAAAAGCTTCGCAGTACAGCTGACTCTGCTTAGGTGTCAGTAATTTTTTTTGGTCACACCAAACAGAATCGGGCATAACTGGTAACAGTATAGACTACACTCAAACCTCATTATAACAAAGTTACAGCCTCCACGAAAATAACTTCGTTATATCCGAAAATTCGTTATAAACGTATATTCCTAACACTGTATGTATTGCAAGACTATTCCTCATTTATTTCGTTATAACCGATATTTCGTTATATCCGTGTTCGTTATATCAAGGTTTTAGTGTATTCCCGAATGATAGGCTAACCCTCTAGGTTATCCAGTCGCCATCTGCTGAAAGTGATCTACCCCTTGAATATATTGATCCAGCATACAGCTTTAAGGTGGCATGGCAACTAACAAAGCAGGCTTGTGTAGAGATTGAGGTGGCTTGCTGTGCATAGACATAGTTTGCAGACTTTCACACACAGCTTTCCATTTGAGTTGGCTTGGTACATGCATTTTCAACTGGTACAGTCAGGGAACCTACAGTCCCAATCATGGTGGAAGGAAGAAGGGAGACCCTTCACGAACACAAAAGTCTCTTGCATCACACATAATGCTTTCTTTCTACATATTTCCCTATTTATTCAGCATCCTTTCCATGGCAGCATTCCATGTAGAGTTCATAGGTAAAAACAGCACAAACGAATCTAAACACAAGGAAGACACGAGACAGAGTGCTGTGACCGCATGTAGAGGCTGTATAAGAAACATTTGGCAGTATTCTAATTGTTTATTATAAACACTCTGGCAAAATACAGTAGACTCTCACTAAACGGAACTGTAGCTTAAACAGAACAACTGCCCGCAATATGATTGGTTTTATACTTGGATTCTGCATTCCTGTTCTCTCAGTAAACGGAATTCCTGTTAAATGGAACACACTTTCCTGGTCCCTTCAGGTTCCGTTTAATTAGTCTACTGTATTTCAAGTTTGCTGGAATCTGCTAGAAATTTTAGGGAATGCACTAAAGATTTGCTAGGAAGTTCTCATGATAGAATTAGGATATCGGGCATTTGTAATAAACGGGCATTTCCTAATAGCACAATGTCACTTGTGATTGCGATACTAGTTTATATGACTGCACATTTTTTAAAAAATTGGTAGGGAAGGACATAGTGCCACTTAAATTCAATTATGTTTCTCTAAAATGCAACAATTTAGGACTCTGGCACACATTTTCTTCTTGCAATGCTTTATTCTAGAACAACCTTCAAAATCCACTAGAGCCTGCTAAATTTTATGTTAATCTGTGAAACACTCCTTAAAAGAAAAACATTACTCACTATAAAATGTGCTGGAGAACTAACTGGCTGTTTTAAACAGGCCTTCTGGCCATCTCTCTGCTAGTTTTGAACAGTTACATAACTGTAAAAAAAATTAGTGTTGCATTATTACTCGGAAGGTACATTTCAGTTAGTACTTACCCATCAATGTTTCATTTGTCCGCAATATGTGTAGCCAGAGCTACACTGGGCTGTTTAGTTGACGCTCCTGAAGCAGTCTGGTGTTCCAAAACCACACTCTCCAAAGGTTTAAAGAGTGCGTTGAAATATGAGCCCTACCGAACGAGTTGAAATTCTGCACTTTCTGTATTTTATTGCTGCCTAGCACACATCCTCTTTATCTTTTCGTGTTCCTGTTTTCTGGATTGATCTCTTACAATTTATTCACTTGAAGTGCCTTCTCGTGATGGTGGCTTGTGAATTTTTGAACCAAAATGGCGTGAATGCGGTTGTACAATTGATCTGTAGTTTTGGGAACGTTTTCTTCAGATAACGGCTGTGTTACGTTCATTATGCTGCACTGCACAGCCTTCGAAAGTTTAACTGTTTTTGCTGTGGCCTTTCTTTAGATGCATCTGTAAGGTTACTATGCTCTGCACATACTTGCCTCCTATAGGATCTCGCAACTTTCTTTCTGCTTTACTGTTACAGCCAGCAAGACCAGAAACTCCACAAAGTGACGGTAAGGTGAAGGTAAATATCAACTCCTTCTTGCACTGTCTGTTGTCCTTATGTCACTTACCTTGGTGCTTTTCGTACTATATTGCATGTTTGTTGGGAATGTTCCTTCTGGCAAGAAGACTGGAGAGGACAGAGGGATTGGAGATGGTATAAAGGGTGATGTAAACTTCTAGATGTACTTTAACTGCATGTCATGGACGAGCCATCCAGCAGAATTAGGTTGCTTTCGGTTGAAGTGTTGCAAAATAGCTTGCAAGAATACATCAGCAACAGGCGAGCATGCTGCTGATGAAAGCAGTAGTATGCACTTAGCAGTGAAACTCGATCAGAAAATGGCAGTGGTGGCATTCGGACTTACACTCCTGTTTGTCAAAAATTTCCTTTCTTCTTCTTCTTCTTCATTTTCTTTGTTGTTGTCGACAAATGTTGACAAATCTTTGTAGCAGTCCTACAAATATAGTTGTGGTGACATTTGCATAATTTTTTTTCCTATAGTTAGATAGTCTCATTTACTCTTCGATTGTAGTTTGGATTGTTCTTGATTTGGGAAGTTTAATGGTGCCAAAGCAGTGCTGGGGCTGTGGAAGATGTTGATGTGAAGTGCCCCACATTATTAGCGATGGGAGGTATCTTACCATTTTCTTAAACACATGCGCATGTGTGCATTGTTGAATCTCACCCCCTTTGAAATGTATACACACTCGTGGGAATCAAACTCCCCAACCTCAAGGACGGCAGCAGAATTGATTGTTGTTGAGGTTGTACTGTTGGAGTACTTCCCATGCACTCGGAGATAAAGATGCTACTGAAAGAAAAGGTACAAGTCTGCATTGCTGTAGCTTTTATTTTTGGTGGGTCTTGAAGTAGCCAAGTTCTGGAAGCACTGACTTACCTTATAACAGTGAACAAATGTTACATACCTTTTTCATTCACAGTGGAGGTTCATTGCAGTTCTTGGGAGCAATAACTGTTGCCTTCCGAATCCTTTTGTTCAAATATTTCATAGCTTAATCCATGCTGTACTGTGGCCACGATAGTTACATTGACACTTCTTTTTTTCAGTGCTTTGTAGTACGATGTCTTCACATGCATGTAGCTCATTAAACAGCACTATAAGAGACATTGAATTTTTGTTTTTAATTGGCCATTAAGATTACAAATTGAGTACTCTTCTGTGCCTCGTAAACAATAGTATTACTGCTTCTGTTAATTGGTTATGGTGCACAAAGACAAATATTAAGTTAAGCGAAAGTGGTACATTAATTTTTAAAAATGTCTAAGGTGTCATTTGTCTAGAACATAGCTCCACTAAGCGAGAAATTGAGGTAAATGTTGAAACATAGTCTGTGGCTATGTAGAAACATTCTACTGATGTTGCAATGTCTTATTTTAATTGTGGCTAGTATTGAACCACTGATAATAAATGCCACTGGTCCATTTCTACTGCATTATTATTGCACTGCATAATAAGACTGAGCGAAATGCTACTTGTGCATTTCCGTTTTATTCTTAGAAGAAATAGTCACTGTTTCACTGCAAGGGCAGGGAATGTCTAACATTCCAATTTGTGATAGCAACAGATTGGAACATTACACAAAGTAAGGCTGGCAGCTAACTTCTTTAGTATCCTACCTGGTGTAACTCAACGGAATGCTAGTGTAAGGAAGCGCGGCCGCTGTAGCCAGCAAGGCGACCTTTGTGCTGTCATCACTTCAACGCAAACTGAGCGATGAGAACACGGCACATACAAAGGTATGAGCCATCTGCTAATCCCTGTCGAGATAGGGCACGTGCGACCACGTCGGGACGCTCAAAGTACACAGTCCCAGCCAGCGCCACGCAGCCCCCGTCCAGAGATCCCCGTGGGCCTTTCACGCGAAGGAAGATGGCCGGCGCGTTATCTGTCCGCTTGAGCCGCGATCGTCGGCTGCCTTTGCAGACTTTCACTCGCACATAAACCATACCAAACCTGACCCTCATTTTCTCTTTTTATAATCAATACACGATTGTAATGTTAACAGCAATGAAATTCTCAAATAATTTCAGTCTGAGCAGATTTAATGTTTTACTTCAGTGTTTCTGTAATCTTCATCACTGCTTGTATAATTTAGTGCTTACCTTTGGGACATCCAACGGCACACCGCTGCTCCGTAATGCAAGGTTCTTGCTCTGAGGGAGTTGCGAGAGTGATAAAGTAGCCAAGTGGGCGTCTATTAAATCATATGATCTAATATTGAACTTCAGCCTTGGTTGGAGATGAGGGCAGGTAGCCAAGTCTGACCTGCTGTTCTTATCTGATAACATCCTTTATTCAACAATGTCGTCAGTGGTTGTGCGCGATCACCCGGAAGTGGCAAATGTCGCTGACAGGCAGATAAGAAAAGAGCTGACGAGTGAAAGTGATACCATTCTTTGAGTTCTCGTGGCATCAACTTGAGCAAGAGTGAGATTGCGTTTTATTTAGCCGTGGGTACTTAGCGCCTCAACTCTGAAGTCTTATTGTAAATAAATGTACAGAAAAAATTTTGTTGTGTTCTTTTTTCCAGAAAATTCTTGCATGTTTAATTGTACTTGATATTACATACACATTATGTATTGCAAATATGTTACCTAAATGCTTTTTTATCACTCCAAATAAATGTTTTCTGGAAAAAAAAGGTTGTTCCCTCGGCACATATGTTGCACCAGATGTAGCCAAGGGGAGGAGGGGTGGATTTCTGGGAGTTCAAACATCCCACCTCCCCCCCCTTAAATTTTTATATTTTGTATATGTATAAACATGCGCACACGTACTAACACACACAAACATTCATAAAAAGGGAGGTCAGCATCAGACCCCCCTCCCATCCCCAAAAAATGTTTTTGGCTGAGCCGCTGCTTGTGCAATATTATTGAAACAGATGATGCCAAAATTAATCGAAAACATTAAAGAATATGCTAATTAGTAATTACCAAGACAAATGCACTATGAGAACTGAGTTTGAAAGAAGCAAAGCAGCTGTGGTATGGATGAGTATGGCTCGCTTGTCCTTTCCAGTGCTGGTAAAAAACAGTATACAACTTGGGCATGGTTGTTAAAGGGTTGAAGTTGGTAATTGCGTGCATTTACTCCAGTACTCTGGCTTGAGATTCGGATCTTTTTGCTTTCCAAAGCTCTTGCTGTGCTCGGGCACAAGTAGCTTAAGCTTTATTTTTTCCAAACCTACAGAACTCCAAGATTATCAAGAAGCCAGAAATCGTGTCAGTCATAGCACCTTACAAGGCGACCGGGCCAGAGCAGCTGACGTTGGAGAAAGGCCAACTCATTCAAGTGCGAAAGAAGACGGACAGTGGCTGGTGGGAAGGAGAACTACAGGTGAGGCTATTTTTCTTTCAGGAGGTCTTCCTCTCTCTGATACCTCCATGGTAGCCTGGTAACTAATATATGCAGTGTTCAATTAACATCCATCGCAGCCACATTTTGATATGGAGGTGAAATTCAAAATCACCAGTGCACATTGACTTAGGTGTACTTCAAAAATCCTCAGGTGGTCAAAGTTATTACGGAATCAGCCACTACGATGTGCCTCATAATTGTATCAAGGTCTTGGTTCATAAGACCTCAAAATTGAAGTCAACATTTTTTCTTGTGCTTCCAAGTAGGGTTCCCATAAGCAGACAAAAATGCATGCAGAGTAATTGGTGAGGATTACGTGCTTGGCATGAAACACTCGGAAAGAACACTTGTGCATAGTCTTTTGCTGCCCTTGCAAGTCAGGCAATAGGAGGTGCACATGCGGATATACGAGTGGGAAGCAAAACGTCCAAAATTTAATTTGAGTGTTGCATCGTTCCCATCCTTGCTTTGCTTTCTGTAGCTGGTAGCAATGCTGAGTGCTGAATGGTTCCCACTTCAGTGTGGCTGCAAACTGCAGAAAGCATTCTCACACATGCAGGACATATTTGCAGTTCTTGCAGCTTCTTGTCATTACAAGTACTACTTATTGCAAGTATTAATGATATTGCAGTTTCCATATCTGCAATTTGTGTAGTGCATCGTATAAAATGTAAAGCTGCAAAAAAAAACAAAGGGAGAGCATCCGGGTCAGAGATGTCGTGTGAACATCTTCTTTTAGTATGTCAGTAATTCTTGTTTTATGTTGCTTTATGCTGTGGCTGGTGTGGATAAGCAGCTGGCATATTTCTGAAAACATCTTCTTCTTCTTTTCTTTTCTTTTATGGGTAGGTTAAAGGGAAGAAGCGGCAAACTGGATGGTTCCCTGCTACTTACGTAAAAGTTCTGGGTGGAAGTGGCACAAGCAGCAGCCGAAACTCTCCCGTTCCTGCAGCATTTGGGTCCAGCACCCGTGGAGGTTAGTACTCCTTTCTTTGTTTTAAGTTTATAACTGCTAAGAACAAGCTGTTAACTTTAGTTGGCACTCAATTAAAAAAGTATCATAGCAGATTTTACTTTGAAATAGCCATTAATAAATCCTTGCGAGGCCTAAAAACAGCCAAGTTTCTGTAGACCACAATTTTCATCGTTGCAGAGGGCAGACATCTTGGGCCCAAGGCTGCGGGTCAGGTAGAATGAACTACCATAATAGCATCTAGACTGTCCTTTCCAGACTTGTCTTTGTGACGAGTGAACTTTGGCGTTTGCTCGCCACAAGAACAGGCTGGGCAAGTTACATCAGCTGTGATGCAACTCTTTTGCTCTGCTCAAATGCACTCATTAATGTAAAGCAAGACAGGCAAGTCGCAATGAATTCAAAGTGAATTTGTTGACTGTCACTGTTGACTGTCAACTGTTGGGGCAATGAACAGGCTGGAGAAGACCGTTACGGCTCTGTGAATTATGCCAGCGTTGCTCAGGGAGTGCTGGCTTTCGAAAGTAATGAGGTGTGCGCTTAGAAATGTGGATGCAGCCCATGTTTAGATATTTTCTGAAATGACTTCTTTTGCATAAATAATACGGAAAAACTTAAGGATGCAAGCCTTACAAGGGTGCGGTATATTTGTTAATGTAATAAAAGATTTCATTGGCTAGTCACCACTTGTTTTGTCTTCATCTCCTTAGTGCATGTGTCAATTTTGTGCCTCTTTGATGGATCAGTACAAACTAGCCCAGTTTACAATCCTAGTATATAAAGCTAAACCCCTTTATAAGAGACACACACCTGGGAGTAGTTCTTGTCCCTTATATGAGGTGTCTCTTATAAGCAGGGTGCGGTGTTCTCATTTTTTGATCAACCCCTGTTTCAATGTTGGGCACAGTGGTGTCTCTTGTAAAGGGGTTCAACACTAAGGATAACTGGGGTTAGTGTATTAAGTGAATTAGATATCAGAATAGGTAATGCTGACTTCTAACATTCAGAACAGGCCCTTGCATTGTGTTCCCATTATTGTCAGTGATGCTTTTTTACCGAGATGGAGCCTTGACAAATTTGGAAAGCACTGACTGGCATTCTATGTTTTAAATAGCCATAAAATGTATGTGGTGTCTCGTATTGTGTTAAAGCCTGTACGCAAATAATTTCATGAAGAGGGCCGATTGCGTGTGGGTGTTATACGTACTCGGCGCGATTACTGCGTGAAGAAGCACGAAAGACTAGCCGACAATTGACCGCCGTTCGCTCTCTCACCTCCGGCAGAACAAGTGCGGGCCCTGTTTCCGTTCATCGGGCAGCAGGACGATGAGTTGTCCTTCCAGAAAGGTGACGTCCTGGTTGTGCTGAGCAAGGAAGATGCCTCCTGGTGGAAAGGGGAGATTGCGGGTCGAGTCGGCCTCTTCCCGGCCAACTACGTCGAACCCCTGGACAGGCCGGTTGACAAATGTGAGTTGGCACTCGGCATTTTGACTTACTTTTGCTGTTGGTGTTCAGAGGGCAGTGATCAGGGTCGGTTGAAATTTAGTACCAATGTGTGTGAGTGGTTGCTTCTTCAGGCAAGTTCTATATGTAACTCATTACATTTTGTTCCAGTAACTGTAGCATTGGTACTTTTTACGCAAAATTAGCAATGTTACTCTGTTGCACTTACTATAAAATGCATATTGTCATATCTATCACATAATGACATTTTACAGATAAAAATAAAGTGAAAGAAACGCTGATGCACATGGTTATCACTGGAAGACAACTTTATCTCGTTATAGATATAAATTTATATAACACATATAGTTTGCATTTGTGACCTCTTAATTATGATTCTTGCAGTAACAAAAGAATAATGGTGTTGCCACCTGATTGACAGTAACTGTAACAGGTATCATTGTTGAAGCTTGGAAGTGTAACAGTACAATATGGTTACTTTTCTGTTAGCTCAAACTGTAGCACTGTTACTTTTGTGCTGGTAGTAACTAGGTGGACTTGGTTTGTGGACATGACATTCTGCTTCTTAGTCCTAGTCTTTGTCCAAAGCCCATATTGCAGTAACATTTGGTGAGCTGCCTGTGTGCATATTGTCTCATTGCATGTGTAAAAAAGATACACACACACAACCACACTGTCAATGTGTGGTTGTGTGTTTTGTTTGCATAGACAATAGACAAAGGTAATGTATAATATCTGCTAAGTGCAGATATTGCGTGTTATTTTGATCTGCGACTCTGTGAGGTTGGGCTGTGTTGTGCTAATTCTTTGAACTTCCCATACACAATCTGAGGCCGCTGTATACTACGTATAGGTGTACATGCTGACCTATTTTTTGGGCATTCTCAAGTATTTGCCTTCCAATGCATGTTGCGTCGAGCACCGCAACATGCACATTGCCGAACACAGTGCCCAGTTTCTGAATATGGCGAGCAGGCTGCCTGCCACACCTTATGACTAGACTTAACTGTGGCTGCACCATTGGTTACCTGTGCCAGAAGTTCTGGCTTAGCACTCAATCAGCAAATTTTTTTTTTTGCAGCACCTGTAGTGTGTCTCAGAAGGCAAAGAATTGCCCCGCTGATGAAAGTTTGGCATGTTCTATAATCGTAATGTGGCAACGTTGTCCACACCTGCCATCTTTGCAACTTTGTGCGATGCGATCAGTCCTGAACAAAATCTAGCAATACACCATTTGGTGTGCAACATTTTGGCTGCTGTGACACGTTAGTTCAGTGGTGTGCATACAAGTGGCACAAGCAAGTCCCAAGAATCAAGGTGGCCCAAAGAAATCTGACACTGAAAGAAGTCACTGGTGACTTCACCTGATTTTGTAAATATCTAATTTTGAATTAACGTTCCCACACTCACCTTGGTTTCACATATGTAAGGGAGTGCAAAAGTAATGGCAGGCTGAGCTTGGTGGGAAACCAGTTGCTAATTTTGAATTCCACTGGCGGATTGAGAGCAGCCGAAACTTTACGAGTGAGCTCTCATCTTTAGTGTAAATGCCTCCTAATCCACAATTGGAACACAGCCCTGCCACTAGAGTTCCAACTGCCCGACAGTGGCTGAGGATCCTTTTGAATGCCTACTCTTAAATGCACTTGTCTGAATCGTTGTCTGTAATTGATTCATCACACACATTGGAACTTGAGCTTTCCAAATGGGAATTGTCACTATTGAGTAGCAGAAGCAATGCTGCAAGCTCTGCAGGTTTGTCGATACCGTTCACGATTACCACAGTCACGGCTACAACAGCACCATGAAGCAGTACGAGTGCAGCTGAAGGAAAGGCATCACGGAGAGTTCTGGAGGTCGATTCTGTTTTTTTTTCACGGAGCAACTTTTTCTGCTCCACGAATGGAGTGCTGCAGCGAATCCACTCAGACTCTCTTTGAAACAGGTGACTTGTGCACTTACTTTGTAATTTGCACAAACTTGCTACAAAAGGAGCAGTAAAACTTGCTCAGACTCTGCCATTGGAATTCAACATAAGTTGCGCTTCTCTCCAGCATAAGGAAAGCGTTGAGCTTAGGCAATTAACAGAACAAACGTGCATCGTACACTCACCTTCACTTTTGTAAGCTATGGGACACTTTTTTTTTTTTTTTTTTGCACGCTCTCAGATTTCTCTGCAGTTGTAAAGGTGCAACCTACATACAAGCGTCACGTTTCCTCTCCGTGAAATTTTTACTCGTGATATGTTTGAGCCAAAAGAATAGCTGACACTTGACAGGGAGCTTGACATTTTTTCTCTGAGGTGCTATGCTTGAGTGGGTGATGTATTCCAGTCATCACGCGCTTTGACGAATCGATTTGAGTTGTTTTAACATGTCGAATCAATATAAGGGCTTTATTTAATATATCATGCAGTGCAGTACACCAGATCTGTTTTGTCTATTAGGGGTCATTTAACGTGTCTGCAAAACATGGGCACACGAGTGTTTTTGCGTTTTATTCCCATGGGAATGCAGCTACCACAGTTGGATATCGAACCCGTGACCTCATGTTCATAAGCAAAAGGCCATAGCTGTGAAGCCGTTGCAGCAGGTGCCGGCTTTTGAAATTTTGTTGAACTAGAAGAGCCTTATGGGCTCCATCAATCGTACATGGTGGGTCCCAGAACTTGCTGAATCTAGGTCACTGTGAAGGATCGGTGTGCTTAAATTTTAATTTCATGTTTGCTTCTGTGTTGTATAACTACAGATTATTGGTTAAAATAAAGAAAAGAAAAGTACATTTGTCATTTGTGCACCAAGCACAAAGCTGGGACAGCATTAGTTTGTGCAGTGAAGTTCAGCCCACTTGCAAGTGATTGTTCTGTGATGCAGAAAGAGTTTTCACTAAATGTTTGTTGTAATTTTACTTGCTGTTGGAACAAGACTGTTGATTGTTAATGTAATAGGTGTATGAAAGTATCATATCTTAAAGCAAATAGGCGCACTATGGGAACAAGGACAAAAGGAAGGAACCGACGACACAAAGCGCACACTCGCAACTGAAGGTTTATTGAAAGAGTACACATAAATACGTTACAAAAAAAGGGGCACGTGGTGCAATTTTCCTCGCCGAAACAAAACTAAACAAGATGAGTATCCCCTTAACAGATTATGAAGGCGCATGCGTCTATACACAAAGGAAGTTCGAAGAAAACCGGACTAAAGAAAATTCAAACTGCGTGGGGAGGGGGGGCGGAGGAGAGGGGAGGGCAGACAAGTTTAATGCAGTGTGTTGATCAAATATGAATATTCTATCTCTGTTATGGCGATAGAAGGGTGGCTGACGCATCTATCCCCGCATCTCTTTATGTGAAAAGCTTCAATTAGTTCGCGCGTGGTTTTATCTCGATGCCTAGATAGAACCATCGCGTCAACGAGAAAAGGTGAGCATCCGCACGTGGTGCAGTGCTGGGACAAGTGGGCACCCTCCCCTGACGCCACGGCTCTGTTGTGCTCCTGGAGGCGGATATTTAAGCAACGGCCAGTTTGGCCAACGTATACACGGCCACATGACAGTGGTATGAGGTACACGACACATGTTGCGCATTGAACAAAAGGCGAGGTGTGTTTAACCTGGCACTTCTTATTTTCTATGCACTTCGCTTTTGCTGCTATCCTTCTGTCTATTCTACCGCAAACTTTATTGAGTTTATTTGGAGCCGAAAAAGCAACTTGTACATCGAAACGATTAGCCACGTTTTTTAAACCATGGGACATTTTATGTATGTACGGGATCACTGTGGGTTTCGACGTGCGCAGCTTTTCATTTGCTTTTTTCTCGTGCCTCCCAACCTGATTTAACGCATTTCAATAGCTTCTGGGTCACTTTGCGTGTGACTGTCTGCGGGAAACCAGCTTCTTTTAGCCTTTGTAGTTGGTGGCCGAAACTTGTCGTTATCTTGTCGGGACACGTTTTGGTTAGCGCTGCTCGCAAGCAGGACGCTGCGATTCCCATTTTCACAATTTTCGAATGTCCTGAATTAAAGTTCAGTATCGGCTTCTTTGAACGGGGAAAGTACGACCAGCATACATGGTTACCCCCAGCCGTCAGCCTTAAATCTAAAACTGTAATTGTTTGTCTTTCGGTAGTTCTACAGTGAAACTTAACCCGCGACCGTATTCTTTAAACAGTTTCAAAACATCAGAAACCTTCTGTTCCAAACACCCAGGATTGACGAACACGAGAAAATCATCTACATATCTAACAATCTTTGTTGCTGCCGCTCCCAAATTTTCATTAATTTTTTTGTCGATTCCGCCCAGATAAATGCTACTGAGGACAGGGGCAACTTTAGATCCGATGCAAACACCTGTTTTTTGTCGGTAGAATTTGCCTTTCCATTGCACAAAGGTGGATTGTAAGTAAACGGACAATATTTCCAAAAAGGTGCTCACCGACAGACCACAGGAGTTACGGAACTTGATCTCGTCATTTTCATTAGTAATGCATAACCGGACACTTTTTAACAGGTCGTCGAAAGGCATTGAGTAGTAAAGATCTTCTACGTCTATGCTGAAGAACTGGCATGCGCCTGGGTTGGACAATTTTAAAAAACTTACAAGTTCATCTGAGTTCGGGATGTTGAAGGGGTCACACACCGACAAGTCCTGTAGATGCATTTGTAGAAAAACGGAAACTTCACGCTGCCAGGTGTTTCTTTCTGTCACAATTGCACGGAAAGGGATCCCGGGCTTGTGAGTCTTTGCCACGAAGAAGATCTGCAGGTTGAGGTTCTCCGACTTTTTTACTGCTGTAGCAAGTTTTTCCAGATGGTGCTCTTGCAACAGGGCCAATGCTCGCTTTTTTACCTTCTGAGGCTTGACGTCCACAGGAACGAAGTTTTTTGTGACGGCTTGCATCGCTTTTTGTGAGAAGGCGGTCTCAGGGGCCACGACGAAGAAGCCTTCTTTATCGGAAGTCATCAAATGCAAATCATTGTTTACGGCATAGCTGACTAGGCCTTTGACATTTAGGGTTCGTCTTCGGGTATCCTGTGACCTTGCGACTACGCCCACAGCTTCTGTGATGAACCTTGGGCGGTCCTCCTCCGACACGCGCCATGACACAGACCTGGACATGGCTAATTTCTCCGGTGGACTGAGCACGGGCTCACAGCAGAACTTCGGTCCTAGTTGAAGAATTTTCTCGTGTTGGGCAGGAACATTTTTGTTTCCGAGGAAGACCACATTCGCCTCCGTGGCCTTGGCTTTCTTCCGTGTAGGCAACGTGGGGCGTACACTGTTCCACAACCACTCGGTGAGTTGTTTTGAAACCTTGCACCATTCGAGATACGCCTTTCTGTATGAACCGTCTTTGTAATAAGAGAATAATAAGGCGTATCTCGAATGGTGCAAGGTTTCAAAACAACTCACCGAGTGGTTGTGGAACAGTGTACGCCCCACGTTGCCTACACGGAAGAAAGCCAAGGCCACGGAGGCGAATGTGGTCTTCCTCGGAAACAAAAATGTTCCTGCCCAACACGAGAAAATTCTTCAACTAGGACCGAAGTTCTGCTGTGAGCCCGTGCTCAGTCCACCGGAGAAATTAGCCATGTCCAGGTCTGTGTCATGGCGCGTGTCGGAGGAGGACCGCCCAAGGTTCATCACAGAAGCTGTGGGCGTAGTCGCAAGGTCACAGGATACCCGAAGACGAACCCTAAATGTCAAAGGCCTAGTCAGCTATGCCGTAAACAATGATTTGCATTTGATGACTTCCGATAAAGAAGGCTTCTTCGTCGTGGCCCCTGAGACCGCCTTCTCACAAAAAGCGATGCAAGCCGTCACAAAAAACTTCGTTCCTGTGGACGTCAAGCCTCAGAAGGTAAAAAAGCGAGCATTGGCCCTGTTGCAAGAGCACCATCTGGAAAAACTTGCTACAGCAGTAAAAAAGTCGGAGAACCTCAACCTGCAGATCTTCTTCGTGGCAAAGACTCACAAGCCCGGGATCCCTTTCCGTGCAATTGTGACAGAAAGAAACACCTGGCAGCGTGAAGTTTCCGTTTTTCTACAAATGCATCTACAGGACTTGTCGGTGTGTGACCCCTTCAACATCCCGAACTCAGATGAACTTGTAAGTTTTTTAAAATTGTCCAACCCAGGCGCATGCCAGTTCTTCAGCATAGACGTAGAAGATCTTTACTACTCAATGCCTTTCGACGACCTGTTAAAAAGTGTCCGGTTATGCATTACTAATGAAAATGACGAGATCAAGTTCCGTAACTCCTGTGGTCTGTCGGTGAGCACCTTTTTGGAAATATTGTCCGTTTACTTACAATCCACCTTTGTGCAATGGAAAGGCAAATTCTACCGACAAAAAACAGGTGTTTGCATCGGATCTAAAGTTGCCCCTGTCCTCAGTAGCATTTATCTGGGCGGAATCGACAAAAAAATTAATGAAAATTTGGGAGCGGCAGCAACAAAGAATGTTAGATATGTAGATGATTTTCTCGTGTTCGTCAATCCTGGGTGTTTGGAACAGAAGGTTTCTGATGTTTTGAACCTGTTTAAAGAATACGGTCGCGGGTTAAGTTTCACTGTAGAACTACCGAAAGACAAACAATTACAGTTTTTAGATTTAAGGCTGACGGCTGGGGGTAACCATGTATGCTGGTCGTACTTTCCCCGTTCAAAGAAGCCGATACTGAACTTTAATTCAGGACATTCGAAAATTGTGAAAATGGGAATCGCAGGCGTCCTGCTTGCGAGCAGCGCTAACCAAAACGTGTCCCGACAAGATAACGACAAGTTTCGGCCACCAACTACAAAGGCTAAAAGAAGCTGGTTTCCCGCAGACAGTCACACGCAAAGTGACCCAGAAGCTATTGAAATGCGTTAAATCAGGTTGGGAGGCACGAGAAAAAGCAAATGAAAAGCTGCGCACGTCGAAACCCACAGTGATCCCGTACATACATAAAATGTCCCATGGTTTAAAAAACGTGGCTAATCGTTTCGATGTACAAGTTGTTTTTTTCGGCTCCAAATAAACTCAATAAAGTTTGCGGTAGAATAGACAGAAGGATAGCAGCAAAAGCGAAGTGCATAGAAAATAAGAAGTGCCAGGTTAAACACACCTCGCCTTTTGTTCAATGCGCAACATGTGTCGTGTACCTCATACCACTGTCATGTGGCCGTGTATACGTTGGCCAAACTGGCCGTTGCTTAAATATCCGCCTCCAGGAGCACAACAGAGCCGTGGCGTCAGGGGAGGGTGCCCACTTGTCCCAGCACTGCACCACGTGCGGATGCTCACCTTTTCTCGTTGACGCGATGGTTCTATCTAGGCATCGAGATAAAACCACGCGCGAACTAATTGAAGCTTTTCACATAAAGAGATGCGGGGATAGATGCGTCAGCCACCCTTCTATCGCCATAACAGAGATAGAATATTCATATTTGATCAACACACTGCATTAAACTTGTCTGCCCTCCCCTCTCCTCCGCCCCCCCTCCCCACGCAGTTTGAATTTTCTTTAGTCCGGTTTTCTTCGAACTTCCTTTGTGTATAGACGCATGCGCCTTCATAATCTGTTAAGGGGATACTCATCTTGTTTAGTTTTGTTTCGGCGAGGAAAATTGCACCACGTGCCCCTTTTTTTGTAACGTATTTATGTGTACTCTTTCAATAAACCTTCAGTTGCGAGTGTGCGCTTTGTGTCGTCGGTTCCTTCCTTTTGTCCTTGTTCCCATAGTGCGCCTATTTGCTTTAAGATATGAACCGTTACCAACTAGCCCAAATGGCTGTTTTGCTACGTATGAAAGTATCTGTGATACACATTAAGCGACCTATACATAAATTTCTTAATGGCAGCCAAGAGACAAATTTATCTGTCCCATAGATTGCCATGTGTATTCAACAGCCCACTTGCAAGAAAATGCAGATTTGTGTGTTGTGGTACAGGCTCTTTTCTTCTCCACAATGATTTGATCTTTGCATATTGGCTCCTAACTGGCTCGGCTACAATAGACTGTTAATAGACCTTCGGGCCTCATTTTCAGACAAAAGACCTTTTTGTTTGCATTACTCACGACTTGAAACGCGAAAATTTAGGGCTAGGTAACGCTCATACTTTCATTTCTATCGTCGACAGTTCACGTCACATTGGCACAATTTTTACTTGCATCAGAGTCGGCATTACTGTTAGCGGCCAGATTTGCAGCGATCATGACGCAGTGATCACGAGCAACTGCTCATGGCAATTGCTATACGTAAAAAATGATGTCGCACTTCAGGCCGTGAGTACTGTACATCTTGCTTTTTCATTGCGTTCTACGCTGTCACATTTTGTGTGTTGCAAAATGTGCGGAAGGTTGAGACGCCTAGGTATTGAAGACTTTTGTTTTTGCTTGTTAAAGGATACGGCATTGCTTGAGGACATACAGGCTCGTAATGGCAAAACATGCACGGCTCGAGTTAACAATTCGCGCTTTCTTCGGTTTATGCACTCCACATTATTCGCAAGCAATTTCAGTCTTGTAATGATCATATATAACTTCCCAAGAATCATTGCTCTCCCCTATTCTTGAAGTTTTTACTAAGTACGGGACCTAGCCTAGGCAGTACTAATAGTAGCTGCAGCTTTTGCATAAAATTGTAGCTGTTTTTGCTTCTCAGGGTGCTCTTGACTGTACAGAGTATATTTTTATTGGCTTTAAAAAAAAAAATCCACCTGCCCTGACAGCGCGGGGGTAACACTAGTGTTTTGTGTCTCTCCGCAGGATGTCCCGTTGACGAAACTTGAGAGAAAGAGGGAGAGAAGGGAAGCGCAATGAGCCGGCTCCTGGAACCTACTACTCCTCCTCTTCCTACTCCTTCAAAACACACACATCGCTCGTTCCTCTGTTTCTCATCTTCTTCATTTCGAGACGTTACGTGTGCTCCGAATCTCTCCTCCTCGCATCTCTCCGCCGAAAAGGGGGAACTGCTCTTTGTGCTCACCATTTCTCCTCACTTCTTTCTTTTTTTTTTTTTTTTTAACGTGTCAGTGCTGCAGAAACTTTTTGACTCTGAACGCCTGTACAGACACACCCGTGAGTTGTTTTTGTTGCGAGGCAGCAGCGTTCCTACATTTTTTTTTTTTCCCTCCCCTCATTGTTGTTTTCATAGTTGCTGTTTATAGAGTGGATTATTTTTTTGCGCGTTTGTTGCCCGAAAGCTTCGTTGAAGATTTACCGCGGATGGCTGCTTGTGTTGCCCGATGGAGCTTGACTCATGCGGGGGAGCTGTGCGCGATTCTTAGAATCTCCAGTAGCTGTTCACGGCCCCCCACTTTCTTGCTTGCTTTGCTTGTCTCTTGTTTTGCAGCCGATGCATGCCGAAACTTTTCTTACGACTGCTCTTCTGCACACATCGTTTTGCATTTACTGTATACATCTGCTGTTAAGAGAGGGACATTCGTTGTTACATGTTATACGTCTTTTCATGTCTCATTTTTTACGGGGAAGGAAAAAAGAGAAACTGATTTTAAACTCAAGGAGCGTGTGTTCATCCTGTCTACTTCTATTCCTGTGTCTCGTCCCGAGCGCAGTTTAAGTTCGCATAATAATGATTTTAAATGTGCATTTCTTTGTCTCATTTCACGCCTAACTTTCAAGCATGATCTGACTGACTGTATTGCTAGTTCTGTGCCTTTGTTCTTTTTTCACAACTCTTTTTTTTTATGTATTTTACAATAACGTAACTTAATTACTCTCTTTTTCTTCTAATGCTGTACTCTGCTGCCTCGTTTGTTTGTGATGCCAGTCCTGAGACAAACCCTGACAGCCCCTAACACTCTAACGCGTTATACTACTTGAAACTTCCTTGCAGGTTGTGCTGTGACTTGACTGGTCGTCACGTCACTCGGTTTTAATTAGGCTTTTATCTCGACACAATTTGTTTTTCTTTTGCATAACTGTCAGTTACTTTCACACCACTAGTAGCATTTTGTCAGTGCACGCAACTCTGCTTCCAGCATTGACGTTAGACTGTGAGAGCACTCCTCCACTGTTGCATGACCTGGTTCTCGCTCTCTTCTTCAAACTAACAATTACTTCAATGCCAGTAGTAGATTCCAGGGGCTCTTGTTGTGGTCCTCTACCTGTGAGACAGGCCCTACACGTACTATGCGTACTCTGTTCACTTCTAAGCACTCCAATACACTCCTCTGTGGATTATACCCGACTTCCATCGCTGTTCACTCAACCCTCGTATTTATTTGTGTGCAAGCAGTTTTAACTAGGGCTTTAGCCGTGTGCTGTCCTCAAGCAATTGCCCTTGCCGGGGTCGCATAATAATGAACTGTATCTGAAAGTGTTGGTGTAGCTTCACAATCGCGTCACCTGTTTCATATGTGCGTTGGCTTTCCTAGTGTACTAGCCGTGGAGATGTGTGTCTGCTAATCAAAAAAATATATATATACAAATGAAAGAAGCTTCTTCGACCAGGTGGTACTATGATGATGTTAATGCAGGTTGCTTCTTTTGTATCTCTGAGCCTAGGCCAGAGCGGTTACTTCTGTGCAAGGTTACTGTTGGAATTGTGGAGATGTCTTTTTGTAGATATGTAAGTAAGTGGGTTGGTTGGACACTGTTTTGTTGCTTTTATTTTTTCTCCCATTTGTCTTATTTGAGCTGCATAGAGACGTTTAATAAATTTCTTCCGGTGTGACTCTTTTTTGTCACCCCTCGAATCCCTGTGAAACGCCTGAATTGTGCTCATTTGCAAGTGTACTACACGAGTAACACTCATTTCCCACCCCTGTATTTCTGCTGTACTTTCACATGACTGCTTTATCAGTGGCGTGACTGGAGGCGAATCGGACAACCCAGCCTATGTAGAAGGCATAATTGCACCTAGGTGTTGTAGAACATGCATGTAGTGTTGGCAACACCCGTAAGCTTCAGTAAAAAGAATGGCTTGGACGTGTCAGCTGGCATGCGCTGTACAACACAATGCGTCGATATGTGTATCGATGCTATCGTGTATGCTACGGCTAAATCATGAGTATATCCCCATACGTTTGTTTGTGGGGTCTGGGGCATAGATTTTGGAACTAGCAAGGAAAGTTGGGATGTGGCTAATGTTGGCACAGGAAGTGACAGTTGTGTTTAAGGTCAGAAATGGCAGCTTTGTGTCAACCATTTGCATCAGCTATAGTCAGATACAGCTTTAGAAGTCCGCGGCATTTCCTCCTCAAATGTCATGAGCTGGACAGCCGGTGATCGCACCTTCGGAGAACGTTGCCGTATGCATGAGCGGGACTATTTCTTTAGACGCGGAGGTGATTGGCTGCCGCGTTTCGGTCATCTGGGTGGGGCCTCTGCAGACTTCTTAACTTGTATCCAACTATAGTACAATTCTTCATTTGTACTGCGGGCCCATAATATTCTGCCTTCTTGCTGGCCATTCAGGAACAGGTGTGACATTGTCAACATTTGACAGCAGTGCCTCTATTTGCCATTAGATGCAACATCTGCATGCTGCAGTGCACTTTTCTACGAATATGCAAAGCGAAGACAGTGCTTTGCAGTGCAGCAGCCTTAGTACCATCTGAACACAGGGATGAAAGTTCGGTGCATGGTGCAAAATGGTGCAGCAACGGTAGCACCTGCTGGACACAATATTGCAAGTTTGATTCCCAGCTGTAGTTGCCACGTTCCAGTGAAGGCAAAAAGCAAGGAGCCTTGTGCGCTAAAATGGATTAAAGAAAACTAGAGCCTCCGCTGCTAAGCGGTCACTCATGATAGCCCTATTGAGAGACGTGGGAACCCATCGGTTATATTAACAATGCAAATTGCCATCTGAATAGGCCTACCTTTGCTTTGAGCCCTGATGCATTTTAGTATTGTAAGCAACCACTGTGACCGTGCTGCTAGGAACCTTGAAAAGTAAGTTGCCCCTGTCAGGAATTTTCGTTATTCGCCAAAATGTGGGGCGGAAACGCTTTGGCTGTTCCAACCACAAATAGTGCTATAGTGACATGGAACACTTGTGATAGAAACTGGCTTATCTTCGTAGCAGCATAACAACTCTTGTTATTTTCTCGCTTGTTGATTTATTATTTCTCTGCCATGACCTGCTGTTGCATATTTTGAAAACTACTGCTGTTCCATCCCTGAGCTACCAAGGCGCATGTAACTCGCTAAACATTTGGCATTGTTGAAAGCCTGACATTCATTAATACTTTCCCGCATGCTTGTGGGGGCGCTTCTGGCAGACCCATCTGGTCAGTTGCCAAACAGTTTTCGTGATGGCTCAAGTTATTGATAGCATACAAGAGCAATGTGAAAATGAAGCCCAGCCTGTGTCGTTGTGTACCTGTATATTGTTGAAATAATGAAATGCCTTCCTTCAACGTAATGCCTGTTTTCTAGAAAAGATCTGGCTACCACTTGTGTGAAGTGGATGGCTACTGTACAGAGCGGCTTCACATTGTTTCATTAGCTTGAGTGACTGTTTGTGCTGTACAGGGGTGTGAATACTAATTTTGGCAATAGCCACTTAAGCTATCGGTTCCTGTGTTCACTGATTTACTGTCAACATCAGTTGAAACACTGTAAAAGCGAAGTAGCACACCCCTTTTTACTTTAACTTTCACAAGTGCTTGTGACATTATTGTAGCTCGAACAGCACTTTTCAGAACTGTAGAATAATGAATGGCCAGCCATATTGTTTTGAAGTAGCAATACATTGAAGGTGTTGTTCTTGTTTACATTTCATTTTATGATGAGACATTGTAGAGGAAGGTACTTTCCAGCTTAGAAGGCACCTGTGAGTTGTGAAGTTGTGCATTTATGGCTTTCAAATTGCCTCATTTCTGTAATCATTCCACAACATGTGCACTCAAGTAAGCATCTTCATTGAGCATGTTACAGTCAATAAAACCCTCGCTTATGTGTGCGAAACCTTTGCATCTGCAATTGCGCACTGTACGAGTTCGAAACCAGTTCCACAGCGAAAAAAGTCTATGAAAAATATGAATAAAGTTAGGAAGCAACACTTTTATTGGCACGAATGTTGGAATGTAGCTATGTGTTTTAACAGGACGACATAACGTTTGTAGTCTGCATAGTCATGCATATTTGCTGCAACAGTGTGATATATGACTCGCAAGGGTGAACAAACGGACATGTTGGTAACAGCTCTCATTTCTTGTATCTATCATTATGCTGATTACCAAAAATGTGAAATAATTTTATGTATATCCTTTCAACATTAGTTTGCATTTTCTCTTTGGCACGACCTTGTTCTATATTCACACAGCAATTGCTTTTTAGTAGTCTCGAGTTCAGTGCAAAAAAAAGAAGGCTTCTACTGAAGATCATTTACCATTGATCTTCTCCATCCACACACACACACTGCATCTGTTTTCCTGAATTCCAACCTTTTGCCTGAATATACCCAGCCCAAATGGGGAATTTTCTTGCCTTCAGAACTTGTTGTGTTAAGCCAGTTCTGCCACCGCCAACTATCGGGAAAGGAGTGTACAAGTCAATATGCATAGCTCTTGTCAATGTGTCCTCTCTTCTTTTCTTCGGCAATAAATTAAGGAAGGTAGCGTTATACACTCAAACCTCATTATAACGAAGGCACATCTGACAAGAAAATAGCCTCGTTTTATCCGAAAATTCGTTGTGAACATATATTCGTAACACTATGACAAGACTATTTTTCATTTACTACGCTATAACCGTTAATACGTTATATACAAGTTCATTATGTAGTAGAGCTGGACTGGTGTATAAGTTGCATGAAATCGAAAAATGTGCTGCTTTTGCCAAGAGGGTTGCCTCAAAAGGCAAACTTCACTGAAATATTAAAAACCTAGTTTCAGACAGTTCACGTACAAACCTTTACAATCCGCCTTTTTCACGACGACGCCGCGCGTACGCTTGCGCTATCCCCTAGCGGAAATGTCGCGAAACGTCTCACCATCTCGGAGGCTTTGCTTCTGGCAATACCGGTTGTCCCGGTCCCTAACAAACCCCTACCACAACGGCAGAGGGCAGCAAAGGAAAATGAAAAAGGCGGATTGCAGTACGAGTGAAAAAACTTGCGAGAGTCAACTTTTTCTTTAAGGGTCCACGTGAAACTGATGACCACAAAAAACTTATCTTCATGAACGGGTATGTGCTACAGAAATTGGCAGATCCCATTACTCACCGCTGCTCCACTAAAAATGGAGGCAGTAGACGGGTGGCAAACACCAATTAAAATTTCTAGATTGACATAACCAGTAAATTGAGAAAAGAGACACTAAAGAGAAACAATGAATCGGGTTAGATTGATGAATTGTACTTTGAGAACTATAATGTCGTTAATTTAACCATCATAGGTGCATTAATAAAGGAGAAAATGAAGTTCAAGGTTTCATTTTTTAAATGTCGCGCCAAAATCTCCACGCGTGACGTCACGAATTTCAAAGTGTGTTTATGGCATTTTGGCGCCATTGGCGCAACTAAATTTCCTCAAACTTGACATGTTAACTCTATGGCCTCCTCGGAGTACAGTGCGCTTCATTTTTACCGTTTAGGAACTACGTAGGCCCTAGTAGGCGCCGCCAAAATATGGCGCCGCCGCGCCGCCGCCGCCGCCTGTTTTTGGTCACGCCGCTCGCGCCGCCGCCGAAGTCCGAAGAGAGATCACGCCGCCGCCGCCGCCGCACAATAATTGCGGCGCGCCGCCGTTAGTGTTTTCTTTTAATTCAAATGGAGAATCTGGAAATGAAATACAGTACTTCGCCGGAGGAGTTCTCCTCGATGTTTCCATGTAATGAACTGTCCATTTCAGCGGCCGCTGAATAGCGGAAGTTTGGCGAGAAGCGCGCCCGCTGTTTCCGGTTCTTGTTCTGCAGCGCCATGATGACATCACGAAGCTTTCAAACACTCTCGAAACAAATGATAGGGACGGAATGCGCTTCAATGCAACGAACGCAGCCCTCAGAGATCCGTTTTTCGGAGCACATGTCTTTTGATTGTGTTAGCCATCGTTTCAGGTTTAATGCGGCCGCTCGTCTAACGCAGCTGTAAGGCCGGTACGCATTCCCTGCATCGTTCTCAAACATCTGGCACACATTCATATGCAAATTCAGACCTGAAAAGTTCCTGTTTCTGTGCATTTCGTCCACTCTCTTCTTGCGCTAGGAATGTGCTGGCGGGTTCGGTGCGGCGACGTGGTCAAGAGGGAGGTGACATCACGGCTCACCGCTTTTTCGAATCACTGAATGCGCTCTGCTGAAATGGACTGTGGACATCTCCTTTGGATGAACGTATCGAGAATAGTTCCCCAGAAGTTGTATCTTTTTCTTCTCCATAAATATCACGAGTATTTCCTGACCTTAACGCTGCCGCGTCCTCCAGCCTTAAAGGGCGACGACCCAACTCGCTGGTTAGCTTATCCTTGGGACATATCTACTAGCGCAAAAACACACAGAGGACGAGGTAAAGACGGCAGACAGGACGCAGCGCTCAACTTCAACTGATCATTTACTTCCACAAGAAACAGGAAATCACAAGCTGCGCGACCTGGAAGAAAACATTCAAAAACGCCCCCGTAAACGTCACTGCTTTTTTTCTGTTTTTCTCCTTCACATGCCATACGTTAATGAATCGTGTCATAACTAGTCCAACGGTTCTATAGGCGCAGATTACGTTCCGAGTATGCGCACTCCTTGTTGCTGAGGGCGAGCGACGGTGCGCTTACACACCGATCACCCGCTTTTCTTATGCAGAAGGCCTCGTAAATCTCTGTCTGATTGACCTCGCAACCGCCTGAACACACGAGCGCAGTGAAACTGTGCTGTGCACGTGCACCTTTGGCAATGGTCAGCAAGATGGCAAGCGGCAGCGACAGCACTGACAGATGCCCGGTGTTCCCTCAGACGGTCGTTTAAACGACGAGCCGTCTGGCCAATGTAGCACTTTCCGCACGACAGTGGAATCATGTATACCACTGCGACGCTTATGGGGGCGTTTTTTGAACGTTTTCTTCCGGATGGCGCAGCCTCCTGCGCAGCTTATGATTTCCTGTTTCTTGTGGAAGTAAATGATCGGTTGTTTAGCGCTGCGTCCTGTCTGCCGTCTTTACCTCGTCCTTTGTGTGTTTTTGCGCTAGTAGATATGTCCGCAGTTAATACGCACCAACTAATCCAACTCGCTTCTCTGTACATATTTTGGAGTCTTGGACCTAGTACACTGTGCATAAATAAATAAAATAGATAAGTAATATATATATATATATATATATATATATATATATATATCGGTGCGTTAGTACACTTTTTGCTTTCATTCTTACTCAAGTAAATCGATAAATAAATACAGAAGTAAAGAGAATGGCAAACTTAGAATATAGCTGAGCTAGTTGGTAGGTATTCATGTTAAAAAGACATGACGTGGAAACACGGACATGAGAGAAAAGTCGAGAGAGTGAACAGCTATCTCTCACGTAGACCACTACTCGTACTTGATTGATAGGTGTGGCCTCTTACGTGGGAATGCGCAGATAAATATTTGTCTCTACCTTCGGTTCGGCCGCAGTCTGATTTTTCAGTTAGTGGCGTTTCTGGTGTCTTGACTACTCTCCTGTGTCCGTGTTTGCACGCCCTGTTTTTATAAAGGGCCCCTAATAGCCTCTTAAAATACAATGAAAAACAAAAACAACGAGCGCGTTAATCTCTCTTGGCGTTTCTTGTCTTTTGGTGCACCTCGTGATGCCAAAACAGTGATTCACGTGACATCATCAGGGTACATACTCTCGACTGGTCCATATACGAGAAATAACGGTTGTGAATTGTCTCCAATACTGCTTTGCTATGCAGCCGCCCACCCGCTCTTGCTTTTCTCGCACGACTATCGTGCGCGATTAACTAATTTCGCTCCATTTTGTGCGTTTGCGACCGCGCATGCAGAGACAACAAGACTGTAGCCGACAAGCGCGAAATCATGATAGGTTCAACGCTTAGTGCCGACATATTGTACGCGTGCTTCATGAAGAAATAAGTGGTGAAGAGATGTCCCCTGTAAGAAGGGTATTGAAGGCGAGAACGAAACCAATGGAAAAGGCGCCGGATTATATGATTGCTCCAACGGACGCACTATTTAGAGCTGAGACGATGCAGCTTTCCAGGTAAAAGGCGAACCCGCTTCGACGGTTTTTTTTTTTGTATAATTTTATTGCGTTAGAAATAGTATGGACACTCAGGACAGGTCTTCACCGTCGCCGTCATGCTCCATATAAACTCTAAAACGATAAATTCGCTCCGCGCATTGTATGTTCCACCGGCGAGTAAAAGCTCGCAAGCGTTCGCAAGGAACATGGCCAAAGCAGAGATGAAACAAGCTGGCCATCTCCGTCACACGGAATAACTTCAACCCACATGTGAGGCCTGCCGTCGATTGCTCCCCAAGCAGAAGGAAACGCGTCGCCCGTCATTTGCTGGGCGAAGGAGCAGGAAGGGATGTCAGGGGAGAGGTACTGCGTAACTCGAGCAGCAACTGTGAACTTCGACTATAAGGGCACGGTCGAGAGCGCTGGCACGCGCGCTATTTCGGCAGACATCCCCCAGCGAACGGCTCGTATACCTTCTACGCGCTGTGAGCGTTGTGAGCGCTGCGATCTCACTCTCGGACCACTGATACGACAAACTGACCGAAAACCGCTTCTCTCCCGGGAGCGGCCGTATTGCCATTCACCAGCGTTTTGTAGAGGTAAGTGAGGTCGGAGCAAAAAGAGTTAGCTGCTAGCCCTCGTTCATGTAACATTACGGCGTGTACTTACGCATTCACTGCTTCGCCCCCCCCCCCCCCCTCCGCGCCGCGCCGCCGCCGGTCCGATGAACCCCGCGCCGTTCACGCGCCGCCGCCGGAGGTGGAAACACCGGCGCGTCGCCGCCGGTGATTTTGGGTCCGGCGCACATGTCTATCTAGAACACTTGGTCTCTGGTCTTCGGAAGACAACTCAAATGCGATGGATGGTGGCAACGGCATAGAAAGTTCCGCACCTGTGTCATCATAGATTTAGGCAGCGTCTGGTCAAGGACGGACACGGCTTGTCAATAAAGATGACTAGCACAAAGAAAATGCCCTGGTTCAACGCTGTTAAACCAAGCTTGTCGAGCGATAGCAGCGAGTACTGCGGGAATGAGGTCTCGAGGCGCGCGCGCCCGCCGGCTCGCGGCTCTCGCCGAACGACCGAGAGGAGTGCGCGGGAGAGCAGAACAAACCGTCACTGCGCATGTCCGTTGCTATGACGACGTACGTGCCAAGAGGCTTAGCTTCAAGGCCAAAAGCACGGACAAGAACGTTTTCTGGTTCTGTACCGAGAAAAGTAGAGCTAAAGAAAAAATGACAGTTCAGCTTGCCAATTGAACACCAACTTTTTCTGTAATGCCTGCAGCTGTTGGCCGATTTTTTTTATTTGTTTAGAAGCGCACAACTTGAGACAGGGCGGTGAGCGCTTGTCGGGCGTCTTATTCGCCGTCCTCTATACTAAGCTGCGTGCTTCTCAACTCTGCAAGGTTAGTTAGGCGGAAAGGGTGGTATAAAAGTGCACGACACCGCGGGATGCGCGGTATCTCGGAAGCTGTGTGCGTATACTACAGTGAAAGCTTGGCGATACGAATCTCACGGGACAACCAAAAATATTCGTATCATCCGAAATTCTTATCACCAGAAAGCATGGAAAATGAGCATGCGACAAAACAAAACTGGCGTACATTTTCATTTATTGTTCTTCAGGGCCGCAGCAACGTCAGGAAGAACCCTCAATGGTTGTCAGTTAAGTTTTTAGATGTCGGAAATAGTAAATATACGGCTCGTACGCGCGTTTTTAATTAATGAACCAGGTGCGCTGTGACCCGCGACAGCAGTAGCCCCTTCCAAATTTTAGTATTCTTTTTTGCATGACACCGGAGTACTGCAGCGAAAGTCACAAAAGAAGCGCTTTGACGCGATGGATCAACGCCACAAAATTACACAACCACGGTCCTGTGTTATGATTTTGTTATCGCGTAGGTGTTGGGGATGTTTTTTGGGAGATTTACGGCCGTACCCGCACAAGTGTGACCTCAACGGTCGCGCATGTTGACGTTGTGAGGCCTGATTCCATTGCCAAGACCGTCCTCTCCTTCTTTCGGTCCTCGTCCACCTTACATAAAATGTCTGATGCACGAGGCAGGCGCGTGTAAACACAGTACAACGACAGCAGCCCGCGTCGACACGTTATAAAAAAAGCATGGCGCTAATGTCCTCTGTAATCTAAACGCGAAGGCACACGGAGGCACATAAGAGCCTCAATGATTCGCGCACGCGATCTCGGAGGCCGTGACGCGTCTCTGAAGGTTTATTCTGAGTGCAAAAAAAAAAGTGTTTTCATTACATCGTCATTCTGAAGATTTGGCGGTGCGGCGCGCATGCCCATGTTTGCGTTCCCGCGCTCGCACGTGATTGGCGCGTCTTCCGCGACAGCGCGGACAGCACCTCTTCGTACCTGGGCGGCAGCGTACGTTCGTATCAAACGTCGCTGGATGAAAATCGGTTCGCAACAACCGTGATCCATTACACTGCAAGCCAATGGGCCTTGGCCGGGACCAACAAATAATTCGTATCAACCCGAAATTCGTATGAGCTGTGATCGTATCACCGAGGTTTCACTGTAGTTACGCGTTATATGGCGCAGGAACTATACGTATACAATGGCGTAGCCACCAGTATTTTTCTGTCTTACCGATTCTTGAACGCTTCACGGTAAGACATGTTTCACGGAACCAGATACACATGGGTGGTAAAAAGTACCCAGACCGCGCTGCCATAGGGGGTCATGAGATAGCGGCATGCAAACTTGCAGTTTTACTTCCCAAAGCAACATAGTTGAGGACTCTGGGTTTATTGTGACCACGTGGGGTTCTGTCGCGCTCCTAAATATTATGGCACACTAGCGTTTTTCTTTTTTTTTTTTGCCTCATCACAGAACTACAGACAGTAGTGACTCTAGTGCTGTCAAATTGTCACCGGTCGCGCCGCACCGGTACCACTCGGCATCTATAGCGCATTCGATTTCTTTAGTGTATTCACGAAAGGTGTATTCTTGTATTCTGTACATACATAAAGATGAAAGTTGGGATGTGCTCGAAGTGCTCTGTGAAGAGTTAGAAAAAATGTAGGGCAACCGTAGAGGTGCCCGTGGTTCTCCACTAGGAACGAGGGGGGGGGGGGGGGCGAAGTGGGCGAAGCTTCACCGCCTTCCACTGAGGCCGTTACGACCAGTACCCAGTGCGAAGATGATGTGCTAGTTAAAGGGGCGCCCCGCCCCCACCCCACACACACACACACCTATACACGCCCACAAAGCTAAAGAAAGTCTCAAAAGAGTACATGTTGTCCTGGATGACTATGCGCTTCTTCCGTATACGGCGGTGCGGACAATCCTTGATTTCTTTCCGTTCTTTCTCTTTTCTTTTTAAGCGTTCGGCTTCTCTCGTTGGAAAGCTGAATCAGTGAAGTTGCACCGACAAGTGCCGCATGGCATAGACGAAAAAACCTATAATTTCTTTCTTAGGTAGTGCTCGCGCAAAATGCATGAGCCTTCTAACGCACGTGGCTTACCTCTTTCTTGCGGCAGTGCACGACCTCTCGTTGTTGCAGCCGGTGTACAGTTCGCCACTAGCAATGAGATATGCAGGACTCAGCCGCGCGATGGAGACAGGGGTTCTCTTTTTTGCAACCATGGGATCCAGCTTGGGACACGTCATACGGGAAGTCCTGGAGTCTGCTCGGATAGTGGCAAGCTTTCGCTTTGTCGTGGGCCTTCGCGTATATGTGATTTCTTTTGCCCCGCTTTTGTGTACACGACACCGCAGGACTTAATCTTCAACCTCGGGGTCACGCGTTCGCTCTAAGCCGCGTCCCCTCTCCGCCCTGTTGGCGCCGTTTGAACTCAATTCCCACCAATTGGCCGTTATACAGTCCTCGGCGGTCACAAGAAAGGGACCGCCGCGCCAATTCCGTGTCGGGCTGCGCGGCCGTGGCAAAAGCGGGCGCTTCGTCCCTTGCAGTTCACGATGATCGATGCCTCTAAAAGTGGCAACTCGAGGACAACTGAGGAGGAGCACACCCTCCAGAGCTGCTGCAGTTAGCGCTCGTTGTCGTTGAAGAGATTGTTTCTCCGACTCGCCTGCTGTGGCTCGCTACGTATGCTGGCGATAGTGTTCCCGCATATGCTCCCAAAGAGAGCTAAGTCGGGCTTAGGTCCGCCATTTTGAGCAAAAGCAATGCAATAAAGTCACTCTCCGCGCGCGTAGCAGTCAAATTACCATAGCCAAACTAAGCACGCTGGTGCAAGCGCATCCGCCTCGTATGCTGATATGGTGGCGCCACCGCTCGGCTACACCTACGGCGCTCCCTACGTAACATATGCAGTAAGTACACATACAGTTCAAGTGGAGCATGGGTAGTAACCATAGCTGCACCTGGTGACCATGGAGCGGAACGCGGACTCGGCAGTCCAGGAGGCCTGCGGACGGGCGGAGGGCCACGGTCTTCCAGTACCGGCGTGGGCGCGGCCAACAACTTCGGCGGACCCCCCCCCCCTTTTCGGGGGTTGTCTGATTGGAGTTCTCCAGAACCAAATAAAGTTCATTTCACCTTCACGACGATGTCGCATCCCGCCGTCGCGTCCGTAAAGTTGCCGCGTTCACTCCTCAAGCTATACCTTGCAGCTTTTCGCCCGAGGCCCATATCCTCAGCAAACATTCATTCATTCATTCATTCATTCATTCATTCATTCATTCATTCATTCATTCATTCATTCATTCATTAATAGTGCGGTGGAACATTTCACGTTATCTTGTACCACGCTGCGCGTAGCGGCGCAAGGAAAGGATAGGCGCAACTCTGCTCCTTTCACGAACGTATGTTCAGGTGGCAATCAAGACGGAGTCATGTTCGCGCACGACGTGCAGCACTGCTGTTGGTTTTGACGCCGTGTTTTCTACGGGCACATCACTGCCATATTTAACAATCCCAAGCTCTTGTAGTCTGACGTTGAAGTGATTAGGTGCGTGCGTGCGTGCGTGCGTGCGTGCGTGCGTGTGTGTGTGTGCGTGCGTGTGTGTGTGTGTGTGTGTGTTTGTGTTTGTGAGCGTAACAGAGAACAGTAGTCGTGACCTACCGTATTTTCGCTGTAGTGTTGTGTCGCGTATTTACTCGCATACCATACCATCACCTAACCTACCACATTCATTTGCAAGCTGTCAGCACTGGTAAATGTTCGGTAGTGTTGACCAAATCATGGTTGGTGTTAACTTATGGTGGCTAAATAATGGCTAATGTCGGCTGTTGTTGCAATAAGTTGGTTAAATGAGGGAATTGCGAGTAATGTTTTAGCACACTATCCGACAATTCCCCTGTGGGGTGTCTCTGCTTAAAATAAACCTTTTTAACTGTCCCTCGCCCGTCCCAGGCGCAGTGATGGAAGTGCTGCTCCAAACTGCTCCAAAAGAAAAATGCTGTTCCATGCTGCTCCAAAGTGTAATATTTGTTAGTAACTGCTCCGAACCTGCTCCAAAGTGACGCTGGGAAACTGAAAACAGTGAACTTTAACCGTTTGACCATCCAGTGAGCATAAAAGAAAACAAAAACAAGCTGTATACTATCATATAGCATGCAGCATGTATACTAGTCGTATACTAGAATATTGACAATGGTGCATGTACTGGCATTGGCAATATATATATATATATATATATATATATATATATATATATATATATATATATATATATATATATATATATATATATATATATATGTGTGTGATTTAGTTGTGTATTTGTACCAGACAAGCAGGCTATTTAGGTGAAATGTGTGTGAGATTAGTTCGATATCACGCTGATTACTATCTGCTGCTGTGACGACTTTGATGTGAGACTGATTACATTTACCACTTTATCAGCTTTGACCTCATTTATGCCACAATAACTGGCATTTTAAGCGTATGGCTCACTTAGCTTATTTTATTTTTGATATATTCAATGCTGGCTATTTTGGCGAAATATGAAAATAACATATTGAACTCGTACCGATTACTTTTGTAATTTGGTGCTCAGCTTTATCACTTTTATATAATTTCTGCCACAAGTACTGGTATTTTAAGCATATGTTGCTCATCTTACTTTGTGTTCAATGAGCATCCATCTGCTTAATTATTTGGTTCTTGCAATTTGAAGTGATTATTTTATGTGCAATATGCTTAATAATAAATATTAATATTTATTAGTTGCTTGATGCTTTATACTCTAGGAGTCGTTTGGACTATTTCCCATCTGCTCCGAAAACACCAATTGCTGCTCCAAACGAGCATTTTTTCTGCTCCAGAATCTGCTCCAAAAATAAAAATTTCGCTTCCATCACTGCAGGTGGCAGCTTGCAGGAGATTCTTTTCAGCGCTTCGCTCAGCACCCGAGAGAAGAAACGTCAGGGTCACATCTACGAGCTCATCTCCACGGAGGAGAACTACGTCAAGGACCTGATCCTCGTCAAAGAGGTACGTGCGGTGTCTTCAACGCCACATCTTGATTTCACATCCTTACGCACGGAAAATCGCACCTTATAACTGATTATGGGGTTTATTCTGCGAAATAAATGCTTAAAAGGTGCAGGTGAACGTGTAAACTTGGAACACACCCTCTCAAGCAAATCTGTGCGCGTGCACGCTGCATCGCGGATTCTTGCAGGTACGCGCGCATCGGGCGTCCTATGCCTCTTCTGCTGCCGGCGAGTCGGTGTTTTACCCTTGTGTGTAGAAAAGGAGCTAGGGTCATTCGCTTCTTGTACGCGCGCTTTCTCCATAAAGCCGTATATGTACCATCAGAAACTGTGCTGAGACAACACTCTCAGGCTCTAGCCGGCTCCTATGCCCATTTGGCCCCGTGAAACGTGTCTTATACAAGCGCGCCCCCTGATGGTTGTCTGGGCGCTTGTAAGCAGAGGTCTTGTCGATACGCTTCGGGCGAGTCATCATTGTCGTCAGCGGCCTTGCACTTTCTCCGTCTCGCTGCAGGTGTTCTACCGGCCCATGAAACAGTCGTCGCTCTTGACCGACGAGGAGGTGAAGCTCATCTTCGTGAACTGGCCCGAGCTTATCATGAGCAACACCAAGATGCTCAAGTGAGACTCGACCAAACGACCATTTTGTTGTACCGCGACATGTACCCCCTCCCCGTCCCCGTCTCGTTTCTTTCACTCCGCCCTGGAGGAAGGCGTGGACAGGGGTGTGCGTGTGAGTGGTGGGGGGCGTTAGTCGTTCATGTTATTTGCCGCCTCGTGCGTGCCGTAATGACATTCTTGATCTCGATGTGAGACGGTCAGTAACACTCGTTTCGTCGCTTCCCGCGAACGAACTTGTGGAGGTCATGTCTTCGCTCGTCCACACAAACAAAGAATCGCCACTCTGTATACTTGTCTACACCACTGTCTGGGCTGCTCCGTATGCTCTCCACAACCATTCAAACGAAAGAAATAGAAAGAGTATATACCGCTGATACCTTCTGCTCGATGTGATAGCGAGAGCTTTATTTAGCCTACTGAATGCAATGCAACGAGGGTCATCAAATTCAAAAACCTTGACCCGCGCACGAACGGGTGATTGACCTTTCCGCGTGGCGTTCGCGGTGACGCGCCAGCTGTTTCGCATTGGCACAAGTGCTCCCAACGATTCCCTTTTAGGTGTAGTTCTCATTCACATTCTATTGCGTTCCAGGTCGTTCAGAGTGCGTCAGCGCATGAGCGAAGATGGCGTCATCGAAATGATCGGGGACATTCTCTGCGAAAGCGTGAGTGACAGTGCTTGACTTTCAGTAGGCCATGTGTGTGTGCGTGTGTGTGTGTTTTAATTATAGTGGGCGTTGGACATTTGCGCTTATTTCGCACCCCTTTTATACGAGCGTTTGTTCGTAACGAACGTTTTCATTCTCGTGCCCAGTGTTTATTTCATTTCTGCCTAGTAAAATCAGTTAATTTCACTGTTCTTCAACCTGTCTGTATGCGCAGGTGGAATGTTAAAAATGGGGTGGAATGACGGAGGGTCTTGTTACATCCCAGCAGTGTAGTGCTTGAGAACAACAACGCGATCGGTCGCAAACCTGTATGCGCATTCTTTTCTTTATAACTTGTGGTCACCATAAGAGGTCATCTAAATTGCTCGAAGCTATGAATATACCGAATGGCCGTGCCTACGGTATACTTCGCTTCCCTCTTTATTTGATCTTGAAGCATGTATGTTTGTATTCCGTGGCTCATAAGGCTCATAAGGCAGAACGTGCATGTGGCAGTTCGGGCTTCGAACTGCTCACAGCTCAGCATTTTGTTGTGCGCTGTCTTCGCTGAGTTGATGACGATGCAGGTACAAAGGCTGCGAAGTTACCGTTGTTGCTATGTCAATCACAGCGCGAGATCTAGCACACTGAAGCAGGTCAGGCGAGTACATTATCTGTCAAAACTAGCTAGGCCACAATGAGCGCGCCTAGGACTCGGCTAACTGATGTTTAGGGTTCCCGTGCCCATCTCCCGGCGATCAGACTCACTGCAGGCTACATGTGGCATTGTTCCAGTTTTTGTGTGTTAGAAGGTTAATGAAAGAGGGCCCTACACTAAAAAGGAGGGCAGTACGCGTTCCCGTCATGCTCATTCAAACCTGTTTTAAACTGCTGACTCATTTACTTTCTTGCAAAAACGTTTGTTAATCTAATAAAGATGATTATTATCACATACGTAGCTGCCCTACTTGACTCCATACGTGAGGTTCTGCAGCTGCCAGGTACGGTCCATGGCGTTCATTCAGCAGCGGTCGGAGAACGACCCTCGCTTCAAGGCATTCACCAGGGTACGCGTTTGTCTTTTTTTTTTTTTTGCCCTATGGAACACGGTATACGCTGTGGGACTTGCTGGAACGCTTGCTGGCTTGCTTCTTTCGTGTCCAGGAGTTCTGCAAGAACCCGCGAACGCGAGGCATGCCGTTCACCAGTTTCCTGCTCAAGCCCATGCAGAGGATGACCAAGTATCCTCTCATGATCAAGAAGGTACATCAGGAGCTGTCACTATCCGCATGCGAAATAAGATACTTTATTACGTGTAGTATCGCGGGCGAGGATATCTCGCGTGTAAGCGTGATTCTTTAACGGAGTACCCAGCTAAACCGTAACGTTCTGCTCAATGTAGGGTTCATCGTCAAACTTATTAAGAGTAACGAAAGATGGGACACAATAAGCAACAGGACGAGGCGCTTTGTACTGTTGTTTATTTTGTCCCGCGTTTTGCCGCGCTAAAATGTTTTGAAGATGAAGGCGTGTCACTAGAGTTACTGTACACGCTGTAATTTACCAGAAGTGAAAGATAGCAGCTATGCGGTGATCCCGCACACCGTTTTTGCATGCGACATGCCTACCGTGTCGTCGATCGACATCTTTGGCGTGCCGAAGACGGGTTATTAACTTCCTGACTGTCGATGACTACTGTCAGTCCGGTTCGCTGCAGCGGCGGCGTCGAGAAATACAAAAATTGGCCCAAGCGTCAGCTTCTCCGCAACGCATGGTTACCGGTGGCATTAGGAAGACAGATGCGCAACTCTGCTACCTAAAGCTAGCATATACAATAACTCGACGTGTCACATGCTTTGCGCGCCACCTCTTGAGTTCACTGCGAATGTAAGCGTGCGTGCGTAACCACGGGTGCGCTGCACAGATCCGTGAGTACACCGACGCGAGTCACCCGGACCGCGGCTACCTGGACGAGGCGCTGGAGAAGGCCGAGCAGCTGTGCAGCCAGATCAACGAGGCGGTCAAGGAGCGCGAGAACGCCGACCATCTGGAGTGGGCGCAGTCTCACATCCAGTGCAACGGAATCTCCGAGAGACTCGTCTTCAACTCGCTCACTAACATCCTCGGATCCAGGAAGTTCCTACACTCGGGATCGCTCACCAAGGTACGCACACGTGAATGTAAGGCGTACGCCAAGAGTTAAGTAAGCGTGCACCTGCGGACATAACGAGTTACTATATTTAGTTGCCTCCTTTTTCCTGTTTCCAGCTTTGTCTGTTCAAGCTCAGATGGTTCTTTCTTAGTATATCTGTTATAATCCAATCAATACCAGAGCAGCATGTGGGTAATTGATGACGGTGCACCAAAAGATAGCCTCATACACAGTGGCTTCAGTGCCGTGCTGTGAAACAGACTTGTTTTTATTTAGGTGCACGTTCTTTAACGTGCACCTAAATCTAAGCACACGGGCCTCTTTTTTATTTAGGTGCACGTTCTTTAACGTGCACCTAAATCTAAGCACACGGGCCTCTAACATTTTGCCTCCAGAGCCGAAGCGTATATATATGGCTCTGTTTGCCTCCATCTTATGATGCTCGAAAGCCTCTAGCACTCGAGCACCATAACCCCTAGACCACCGCGCCGGGTAGCTCTTGTTGGGCTTGCACATACTGAACACCGTTGTGAGGCCCGCAGGTCCCTAGCGAGCACACTTATACGTAATAACCAACGCAAGGTTCTTCGCATGCAGGTGAAAAGCGGCAAGGAGCTGGTGGGCTTCCTGTTCAACGATTTTCTGCTGCTGGCGCAGCCGATGCGCGACGTCGGCAGAGTCACCAACGTCTTCATGTCCGACAAGGCGATGAACGCATCTTACAAGCTCTACAAGCAGGTGGGTCACACTCGCCACTCTGTTTTTTTGGCACTGTGCAGAATAGTCAGTGTTAGTTATTGTGGTAGAGCAGCATTTCATCCTATTAGACGCACGTTAGCCAGGATCACTATGTGAGTATGCGCGACGACGAAGGAGACGTAGACTTGCAGAATGAGCGAAGGATGCTTGTTCCGCGGCCGTGCATGTACTGTTGTCTCGTTGAGTCTTGTTTGCTCCGTGGTTTTTGTTTAGCTACGGATGTTGGTGCTTTAGACGTCAGTAGCCTCGTAGGGCGGGAAAGGGCTACGGCTTTATCAAGTTATGATCAAAGTCAACTTCGCCTCGTTCACTTAAGCTAATGCACGTTGGTTGAGTGTACACCCTGTAAAAAAAAAAGATGTTAATCACACTTCTTTTTCTTTATTTCGTTTCTTCGCTAAACAGCCCCTGTTCCTGAACACGGTGCTGGTGGAAGACTGCTCGGACGGAGCGGGCAGCCCGTCGGACGACACCTTCCAGATATCGGTGCCCGACGCCCCCCGAAGCGTGTTTCGAGCGGCCAACGCCAACGAGAAGTACGCCGACCTCCTCCTCACCTCCGCGCACGTCGCCCATAGGTGGTGACCGATAGAGTTAATCTAAATGCTCCCTAAGGGTTACTATATGCTCCCGTATGTGCAGTAACTCTGGTGGCCACTGGCCGCGTCATCTTACATGCGACGGTTCTCGCGGCTGGTCCCCGCTGTTTATCTCATGGAAACGCTAGGTGCTTACTGCGCCTCTTCTGCGGCGGAGCATTGTAGTTCAGTGGCTGCACTTCCCCGCAGCGTACTCTTGTCCCCGTGGGTACACTCGCCCTTTCACTTTGATGAGTGCGCGCATTTGAACACTCGTTAAGGTAATTGACACTATTTGTCATTAAAAAATGGTAATATGCCATAATTTGCCGTTATTTCTGGGCTAAAGAACTCCGCTAAACTATAAAAATGAGAAAGTGTGCGCCTCTACACAAGTTACCATGTTTAACCCACAGCTGAACAGCGTCGCGTGCCAGTGACAAACTTATGAATGGTCGCTAAAAGACGGCCTTGTGCAGGAAACACCAGAAATTTGTTTTATGTGAGGCAGTTACGTTTAGGTGGGAAAGGCGTTACGATGTTCGGGCTGGCATATAGTACGAAGACATCTTCCCGATTTACGAGTGGAAACTAAGAAGGAACCGGAATAGTTTCGCCCTCCTGTCCTTTCCTGGAAGCGACGTCGCGTGTGTATATAATGTGTGTGTGCTGCCGCGTGTGTTTGCACATGTGTCTTCGCGTGTGTGTGTGCGCGCGCGCGCATGCATGGTCGTCTGCATTGTTGGCGCAGGCTACTGTGGGTCAAGAAGATCAAAGAAGCGGCGCACAACTACCGCAACACGGAGGCCAAGAAGATGAAGGTCTCAGGTAAACACACGACGCTCTACCCAGCCCTTCCGCCCCGTCCTCCTTCGTGTTGAGTCTAGCCCTGTTTATCTTTTCGCTTCTTTTCTATTCGTGACTTGTCTGAATCGCTCGTAGACCGCGCATCGTGTAGCGGAAGTGTGTCATTGTGTAACAGATGACGTGACGAGGTCGTTATAGCTGCCATCGTGCGCTCCGAAGAAAGAGGAAGGCATTAAAAGAAAAAAAAGGGGGGGGGGGTAAATGTATGTTTGTTCAGCTGTCGCGGTTCTCACGTCTTTATGCGCAACCTTATGCACACTTACGCGTAAGCTTTCGACGTCGCGCGAGTCTATATCCGATTGAAACGAGCGCGAACGAAGGAGCTAGAGAACGCTTATTTTCGAGTCACGAGTCGTGGGTTAAGTCACGATGGGTTTGGAGCGCTAGGATCGTTTTAGAGTCGTTGAGTTGCGCGAGTGACACGCGGGCGCCTCTGGTTGATCAAGGCGAAAGCCTTAGATGCCTCATCAAACGCGAAAAGTGACCGTCGGTAACGTCGGCACCAACTCGAGTGGTGCAAAATATCGTCACGCGATGACGTCACCATACGGCGTCATTATGACGTCACAGGTCGCCAAAATTTATTACGTCACATAACGTGACGTCGAATGATGAGGCCACGACATGACATCGTCATGCTTAAAGACTGGGCGTGCAAACGTGGACACAAGAGGGAAGTAAATACACCATAAACGCCGGCGTTTGTGGTGTCTTGACTTCTCTGTTGTGTCCGTGTTTGCACGCCCAGTCTTTAAGCATGAATTCATACCAAGCAGATTAGCTCTCTGTTATTCAATAATAATAATATCTGGGGTTTAACGTCCCAAAACCACGATATGATTATGAGAGACGCCGTAGTGGAGGGCTCCTGAAATTTCGACCACCTGGGGTTCTTTAACGTGCACCTAAATCTAAGTACACGGGCCTCAGACATTTTCACCTCCATCGAAAACGCAGCCGCCGCGGCCGGGATTCGATCCCGCGACCGTCAGGTCAGCAGTCGAGTGCCATAACCACTAGACCACCGTGGCGGGGCCCTGTTATTCAATATATGAAATTACATCCTCGCTTAGGCAAAGGTGGGCCGATCCCGGAGGCTCTGCAAACGCTGGGGGGCGGGGCTGTCAATACAGTCGACTGAGAAGAAGATGGCGGCTCTCGTTTTGGAGTCGTCTTGCGCAAATGCGTAAGGGACCGTGTCACTTTCCTTGCTGACGCTGAATTCAGAAGCTCTCCAAGTGGTACAGCCGTGAACAATGTGAAAGGGAACGCCGAATTCGTGTTTAATCAACAGTTACTTGTAATGTACCGATATGAACGTGGCATGTTGAATTGCAAGAGATATACTTTCCGCTTGAGCATTTAGTGTCATGAAAACTTTCGCGCTTGCCAACTTCGTTTAGCCGCTACGACCTTTAAAAGGTAATTTCAGTGTTTCCCTCTCATATTTCTCATGACTGTACGATCGGAGGGGTGGCTTATTACATCGGGAGCTCCCATCTTCATGCATGGGGGAACTCATTTTTCTCGACATCCACTGCGCCGGAGTTGATTAAATTTGTTCTACTGAAAAACACAAAAGTGAAATTTTCCGAGTTTAGGCAGCACATATTATTCAGTTTATCAATTGTTTTTGCAGGAATTGTTTAAAATCTAAAGAACAAAAGACGGAAGGATCAAGGTGTGTATTCGACAATATACAACTCGACAGTAGGAATAAACAGAACTTGCAGATCCGCGATATCCGTTTTTGTTGCGGAGTTACAGATTTGTATACTTAATTCCTAGTTCAGACGATCGTAGAAGCTTGCACTTTGACATTGTATCCTGCAGAATGTATTTTTACACTGGGGTTGATCTTTGCATCAAGCCCGTATTCGTCATTTGGCTGTGTCTACGCGCTATAGTGCATGTGAGAGCTGCAATCATTGTGTTTCGACAAACATGGTAATGGTGGCTAGGACGTGGATCTTCGTACTCATCGTCCTTAAACATTGAAACGGCGCTGTGGCTTCGCGAATTCATAATAGTCAGCAAAATATGTACTGCTACAAACGCAACAATTTGCAGTGATTATTAACGGGTGATGCACTGAGGCTTCTCTTGGTGCGTTTTGAAAGTGTTGACATGAATTTGCGGGCAAATTTCAACTCGATTTCACTCAATCCGCTTCTGCCGGGTTCATGTAAACGCCTTCGATGTTGAACTTGGTATTTAGGGTCGGGCGAATACCGGTTGTCCTACGGCCATTTTCGATCGCAATCGAGGCCGATTTGGATCGAATTTCCCGGCCGCATTTGGCTCCCTTTGCATCTTGCGCAAATTAGTCAATCGCGACCGAGAAATGCGATCCCTGTCGGGCTCGATCTCGATTGAAGGTTCACCGTTTGACACCCGTACAAATCAGCTCGACCTGGCGTCGAGTTCGTGCAATTTAAGTTAAAAAATAGTCTGCGGAAACCGAAGGACTAAACGGTGTTTAACACACACGCTCGTCTGCCACTTCAGTCCGGTAAGTACGGAGTTATTCCTACTCACGTGTCTCGTTCTTGAAGGTGAATTTCGACGAACCATTTGTGAACTGACCGCAGTGCGGCCTTTGGCGTGCTGTCATCAGACCCTCTTCTCATCTATCCACCTTGTTTGTCCTCCCTTTGCGCACCGCTGCTGCAGCCAAATCACAGAAGCTGAGCGGCGTCGGCCGCCTGCTAGTTGTCGTTGTCGAAGGCCGCAACCTGAGAAGCGGAGCGGCGCACGGTAAGGACGCCCCGTGTACGCAGCCGGTGCCTGTCTTCCACGTGTGCGAAAAGCAAGCCAGCCGCGCATGCGTCGTCGTCGTCCTGCATTTGTCTTCTGGTCCTGCGGGCGTGTGGGCACTAACAGCACGTTCACGTTTTCGCGGGCGTCGCCGCCTCTTGCGATCCTCTATGAAAGCACGAAGAAACTCTCTGTCTCAGGTTCTTGCTCCTCTTTGAGAAAGTTGTCGTACTCCCTCGTTGGAGTAAACGTTCGCTCTACATTCGCCCAAACGGCAGCAGCTGCAAACTTGATCCGGCATGAATAACGGGCCCTTGCTGTACATGGATAAATCCAGTTGAAAGTTTGCTCTTGTGTCTGTGCAGTTCTGTCCTCGTCCTCTAAGGGGTGCGCAATAACGCAGCATTGAATAACTGAACCTCCTAAAAACGACTTCACCTTACGAACGTTGCTTTCTAGTGCTCTGAGCCTATACCGCTATGTATGTCGTACATACGTTCAGATGGTTCAGTAGTTGAGCACTGTGCTAGAGCGAACGTATACTCTGTTGAGAATTGCGATTACTCTCAAAATGGAGTAGAATAAGGGACGAATCTACGGTTACACCTGCAAAAGAGTTTCCAGCGCTGCATCTCTGTTGTTTCCTTTTGGAGTGTATACGTGTGCAGTCGCCGTCATTTGCGAGCGCGAACGGATTGCTTTCTTTTGTTATGGTAATGCAGCGGATTGTAATCGAGGTGATGGGACTAAAGCTGCTCACTTTAAGTTAACCTTGATTTTGTAGGCGATGAACTTAAGTAAATGAAAGAAAGCGCTTTTGTTTGGCCATCTTGCTACAAAGCTCTTTTGAAAGCGTATGTCCGGCGCATCTGCGTATTGAAGTGGCTTTCCAGAAACGTAATGGAGAAGGCAGTTCGCTTTCTCCACTCGCATTTCACCATTACATCATTGACGATAAACAAGAAATGGACAAAAATATTTACAGTCCTGCTACACTCCGTTCCTCGTCGTCTTTAATGATGATTTGCGATTAAAATTAGCACAGTAATTAGTACTGGGGCCATTGTATACACCACGATCTGTCCTTCCGGGGCACTTCTGTGCATGCGCAGTTGGTGCTCCTTTCGAAGAGTTCATTATTATAGCGCTATTCACGAATTACCTGAGCAGTTACTTTCGTTATCGCTGTAATGATTGTTGGGGTTTTGCGTCCCAAAACCACGATATGATTATGATAGGCGCCGTAGTGAAGGGCTTCGGAAATTTATACCACCTGGGGTTCTTTAACGTGTAAATCTAAGCAAACGGTCCTCTGGCATTTTGTCTCCATCGGAATGCGGGCGCCGCGGCCGGGATTCGATCCCGTGGTCTTCGGGTCAGCAGTCGGGTACCAAAACTAAGACTACCGCGGCGGGTCTATCGTTCTAATGTAGGATGTGAATCTGCGCATTTTTACTATGTAGGACTAAGTATATGAGAGTCAAAAACTGACGCTTACGTACCTTGAAATCCGTTGTGCGTTCTCGTTTATAATGTCGGCGACTGTACACGCTGGCTGCTTTGACGGGCGTGGCGGCTCTCTGAACCAGTTGGTGCGTGTTTGCTTGTGCATGGCGGCGTGTGGTGTGCGCGATGACTAACGTGTCGCGTATGCGTGCGCGCGCTTGCATGTGACGTCCTCGTCGTCCACAGTGACCCGGCGACCAGCTGTCGGCCAATTAAAGCTAGTCGTAGTGCAAGCATGTGATCTCAACGTGAAGGACGTCCAAGGTACGAAGTCACCTGTGCAACGGAAAACAATCTAACTTGGCATGTATGTAGTGACAGGCCCAGAGTGAAAAATGACAAGTTCCGGACCGTTTATGAAGTTACAGAACAGTTGGTTGGATGCGTTTGTAATGCGTATAAGTGTTTTTTTTTTCTTTCCCGGGGGGGGGGGGGGGAGGTAGGAGTAAATAAAAAATAAATAATAAAGTAATCAAGACAACGGCGGAGTCGAATTATTTCGCACATAGTAATGAAAGCATTGCAAAACGTATTCGTGTTTCCGCGCTCATTTACTTAGATATATCGTTTGTATCTGTCAGTTTTCATTGCTGAAAAACTCTATGCATTTAGATGCGTGGATTATGAGGTCCCCCAGTGATGTAACTGTCCTGATCCAGTAAAGATTTCTTATAGATACGGCATCTGAAATGGTTTTCCTGTTGCCGACGTGGCTCGCAAAGTTATGAATAATACAGGTTTCGTATCTATAATATCCTCTGATCCTTTTCACGCAAGGGTATTTTTGGTTGATCAGTAAGATTAAGTTACAAGCACGGTTTGACGTGTGCATACATTTGCATAATGCGACGCGCAAAGTAAAAGCGCAAAAGACATAAGCAGACGTTGAGGCTTTTTACTTTTTTTTTTAGTTTGTGCATCATGGCGCGTTGCTATCAGCAAGTACCGAGTGTGTTTCATTCGTTGTTTGCCTGCGCAAGAATTGGTGTTTGGTTGTGTTTGCTTGCTGAATGGTGCTTGCGTGTTGCATGGCAGGTACTAACCGCACTGCGCATGCGAATGTTGACCGTTGTCACGTCGTTTTGTCCATGCTCAGGCACGAAATGGTGAAAGTGTTTCCCCGAATTGTATTTGTGATCTACAGTGATAATGCTGTTTTTTTACCCATATGTGCAATATTTTTTTTTATTGAACTGTAACGGTCCATGTGTCACTTTATATTTAAAAAAAAAACAGTTATGTGGCAGTGGATAATTAACTAGGGAGATGTACTGTGAGCTAATTAAGCGTTATATAAGTTTGATTATTATAATTAGAGTGACGACGTTGTAAGAGGGCTTACATAGGACGGTATGGTTAAATTTACCAAATTTTTGCGACTTGCTCAAGAAAACCGGGCAGGATACCTTGAGCTCACTATATGTGTTGGAGGTCGGGATAGCTACATTTGTAGGACGTATATGATAAGACGCACCGAAAACTGTGGCCTCAGAGTCATCGCACCAACTGCCCGTGACTTCATGAAATAACAGCATCTTATTTGGATCTACGGTATCCTTCCTGTACAAAAAAAAAGAAAAGAAAGGACCACTTTACATTGTAATGAAACTAAGTATGCAACTTATTGCGAGCTTCGATAAGTTTATCTGTATGCAGACGTTCCTAGGGGCCTATACCGTACCAGGGAATGCGAAATACTATACCGTGTTGGTCGTTCCTGTTTGGCCATTTCGAAATACGTCAGGGCCCCCGATATGGGCAACACCGGCGGCGCGAAGCGTGACGACACGGAGAAAACGGAATAGTATTCCGTATTCCGCGATAAGGTATAGGCCCGCTAAACACGCGAATATATCTTGTAGTTAGTGATGTAACGCTGCGCCACCAACACTGTGACCCGCGCGAGGAACTGAAATTTGAATTGGCCTTCGTCTGAAATAAATTTTTAAAAATTTGGTCTTTGAAGATAACGCTGCCACGCGCCATTGTTTTAGTTGTTTGTGTTTTCATCGTATTATTGTTATTGTGAGGTTATATCGACGAGTGCTAGACGCTTCTGCTGTGTTAGAAATCTTAAAGGGGTACTGACACAAAAACTTTGGCCTCGCGTTTTTTTGCTGCAATGTGTTGCTGGGGGCCTGTTAGTCATAACACGGCACATCGTTTGCTGCAGCGCGCGACAGATAATTAATTACAGGCTCCTCATTACCGACCAGTGTCAGTTTCGGTTTCAAAAACGACAAGCCTCCGGGTGCAACTATCACCACCTAGCGGCTGCAGCGCTCGATCACGTCAGCACACAGAAGTGTGACGCACTTCCGCGCTGTTCGCGTCGTCTCCTCGCATTCGCACGCTTGCCGCACGTGCTGCGCGATGACGTCGCCATCATCGTCCTCGTTGTCGTCCTTCTCCTCATCGTCGTCTGTTGGCGACGATTTCCTTGAGACACCAACAGCGCAGCGGCGAGCGCGTCAAAACAAAAATGGCGGCTACGACGTCATCACAACTTGTTGTACCGGCTACAACGGTTACGTATGGGAAGTAGGGGGGTCACCTCGGGTCACCTCCGAGGGTGTCAATGCGATAGGTGCGCCCTATAATGCTGGATCGCGCACGCGAACTTCAATATTCATATAAAATACCTTCCAAGCTTTATTCGCTGTCGATATTTCGCAGATGGTACACGCACGTACACGGAAATCGATCCAGCAGGCTATCTCGGCCGCGAAATTTTGTGTCAGTACCCCTTTAATATAGTCGCTAGTTCGAGCTGGAATATCCGATGAGGTTGGAGAGTTGACGGCGTTGTAGGCGCCGCCATGAGGGGATGTGATGCGTACAGTACTCACGGATTGAAACGCGAAAATTTAGGGCTAAGTAATGCACGTACTTTCGTTTCCACTGTGTACAGTTCGTGTCATATCGGCGTAATTCTGACTCCAAGACTTACATCAGAGCCTACCTCACCTTTAGCAGCCAGATTTGCAGCAACGTGACACGGTTATCACGGGCACTTGCCCGTGATAAAAATGATGTCGAATAATGATTCGGAAAAAATGATGTCGCGTCTCAATCCGTCTGTACCTGACCTGAAATCCTGGATAACGTTTATCCTATCAGTGTTCGAGGTTCATTGTGTCGCGCTGTAATGAGTGTACAGTTTTCGGGAGCTTCGGACTTGGCTCCGTCGGAGTCCTTTATTGTGTGCCTCTTGTTCCGCGCGTCTCCCACCGGCGACTTGACGACGACAGGCCAGTGCGACCCGTACTGCGAGGTGAGCATGGCCTGCCAGGAGCACAAGACGCACGTCGAGACGGCCACGAGCAGCCCGCAGTGGAACAGCTCCATGCAGTTCCTGGTCAGGGACCTGCGTAGGGACGTCCTCTGCCTCACCGTCTTCAACCGGGAGCTCTTCTCGCCCAACGGTGAGCGCATACACTGCGTATGGCGTAGAGGTTGCGCATGCGGTATCTGTACAGTGGAGTTTGCAAAGCACAAATTGAACGAGGACAGAGGGGGGGACATAACACAGGCGCTGACTTCAACTAAAATTTATTAGCGAAGCCAGCAGAAATATGTGAGACATCCCCAGATTTGAGTTCCTCAGGACTCCAATAAAGTTCTTGTCATGTCATGTCATCATATGAACATGAAATGAGTATAACCTGCGCACGATAGTTTGTGTGATATCATGCACAAACTATCGTGCGCAGGTTCTACTCATTTCATGGTCGTATCTTGTCGATAGATTTCTGCCAGGTTTCGCTAGTAAAGCTTGGTTGAAATCAGCGCCTGTGTTGTGTCCTCTCCTCTGCCCTCGTTCTGTTGCGCTGTGCAAACATGTCGATATTGAATCACCAACTAGCCCAAGCTACCATTTTATCTGTACCGTAGGCAGAGAGAGAGAGAGACAAACGGAGGAGAGGGGAAAGGCGGAGGGGTTAACGAGAAGTGAAAAGGATCCCGTACGCTTGGAAACGGGGCAGGTTGTAATACGAGAGAATAGATAGAATAAGGAAGCCAAGACTGCCCTGCTTATGCCATGCTTAAACATTCCCAAGTATCCTGCTTCCATTTTTGTTATTATGTGTGTGTACCAACTCCTCCCCCCTCCCCCCCCCGAGTGTGTGTGTATATAGAACGGCAGAATTCATGACGTGAAGGTCTTCGCTAGCTTATTGCTTTATATATATATATATATATATATATATATATATATATATATATATATATATATATATATATATATATATATATATATATATATATATATATATATATATATAGCCTTCTTTTCTTGTTCTTATAACGTCGCCGTAGCGACAGGCCACGCGCCGTTTTGAGTGCGTAATCCCCCGTGCATATACGCGAATCACATAACCGCGTCACTTGTACCGCTTTTTTACTATATACGTGTTATGCGGCTTTATGTGCCTTCTGTGGCTTTACGCGAACGCGTCGCATATATTCCACGCACTGTGCCGTTCTCGCATATAAAATGTAAAAAAAAATTTTTTTTTTACGGTCCCGTGTCCCGACGCGCGAAATCATCTCCCATCTACGGACGCAGCCGCACGTACTCGCAGGAAGGGAGAGTTGACGAGAAAAAATGTGGAGCGTAAAGGAAAAAGGTCGAGGTGAATTCCGCTATTTTTTTTCTGTTTTGTTATGCGAGAACATATTTTAGTTATTATTGCGATAGCAATTATATGGACAGTCTCGGCTGAATTTTGCCGTCGCCGTCATGCACCGTATATGTATAAGTATGTATATATATATATTGTGAAGAACCAGACAGAGACAACACCCGTTTCTCGGGCAAGCTGTTCTAATCTGAACCTCTTCTTCCTCTCCCTCTACCCGCTAGCTGTCCACGCGCGCCAGAGCCCCGGTGTCGATCTTCGTCCTCACACTCGGCCATGACTGCGAGCGCGCGGAACTGCCGAAAGTGTCTCTGGTGGGCGGCTTTGGCTGCATCGCGGTGGCCGGTATCGGCCACGCTTTGACTTGGCTGGTGCATCTGCCTTCTTGGCTCGTGGGTCTGGTGGACGACCCTGGCTAAATCGCAAAAAACATGCTTCCGGCGGCCGGCTTTGGCTTTGTCTCGGAGGTAACGGCGGATGTGGCATGCCCGGGGACGGATGCCGAAACAGCATCCGAGGCGGCACCGTAGCTGGCAAGGTGTCTCGGCGTTTCTTTTCGGTTAAAACCCCATGCTTGTAAACACCGGGAAGAAGGTCAGGACATTCGTCAGGAACCTTCTGCGGTTTTGTGGGAATTGAAATGTTCCCTTCTACTGCCGAATCCTCCACGCTGTCAAGGGGGCGCTCGCTCTCCTCCTTTCCCTCGTCCCGGGAAACCTTCTCGCTGAATGCCTGCGTGTTGGACACATTGCACTCCATCGCGTCAAACCGTTGATGGTCTGTAGTCAGGTACTGCGAGCCTTTTCCTTTCAGAACGGCTGCTCTCAACATTACACACAGGCATGTCCTGGAATCTTCCAGATGGGTGCATCGGGTAAACGTGGTCGCCACTACATTCTGGCGACATCCTCTCATTCAGGGCTCCATCGGCACCTGAGTCGCTTTGGGATGCGGTACGAGCTCCTTCGGACCAGCAGCCCGCCGTCGTAGGCCCAACCACCACCGCCTACTGGTCCGACATGACTGGCTCCGCACGCGAACCATCGGAGAGCGCCGCGCACCTGCGGCGTACCATTGCGCGACTCCGCGTCACGGCCAACGCCTTGACAGCGTCGAGTTCTGCGCTGTTTCCTCTCATCATTCCGGCACTGACAGCCATCAACGCCATGTTGGATGTGGCCACCTCGCTAGACCTCGAGGCCAGCTCGCCTGAGCAACGTAGAGAGCTCCGGTCTACCCTCAGCCAGGTCTCTATCCAACTTGGTGACTTCGCGCACACACTCTGCCGTTTCGCGCCTGCCGTATCACCATCCCAGGCTACCTTCGTACTACCGGAGTTCCGCGGCTTCCAGGACGACGCCGAAAAATGGGTGGCAACCGTCAACGCCCTGGGAGATCGCGAAGCCTGGACGGAGGCGCAGAAATGGTCCATGGCGGTAGACCGCCTTCGGGAAGGTGCCGCGGCGTGGCACAAGTACGAAGGCGTGAGGCAGCAATCCTGGGACGAGTGGAGCACCAGGCTCATAGCTGCCTTTGGGCCGATCGACTACCACCTCGCTGCCACCACCCAGTCAAACCTCACCGCTACCGAGGATGGAGCTCTGAAGGGGCACCACCTCGTGGCTGCTACTGTACAGTGCAGCTTACCACCACGACAAGTCGAGACAACATTCTCTCCACAGCACTTGGTAACGCGTGCCCCAAACTCATCTTCCCTTGGTGACCCGGACGTGACGGCTCCTCTTGGACTCGGCACGCTGTTTGTCCAGAAGCCGGACGAATCGAAGACCATTACTAATGTGTGCGAAGAGCCATCTGAGCTAACTCATCCGCAACTTCAAGCGCATTCATTGCCCGAATGCGCAGATGGCCACCTTGCTTTCAATGAGACCAAGAATGTAGTGGCGACCACGTTTACCCGATGCACCCATCTGGAAGATTCCAGGACATGCCTGTGTGTAATGTTGAGAGCAGCCGTTCTGAAAGGAAAAGGCTCGCAGTACCTGACTACAGACCATCAACGGTTTGACGCGATGGAGTGCAATGTGTCCAACACGCAGGCATTCAGCGAGAAGGTTTCCCGGGACGAGCGCATGAAAGTTTCCCCGTCGCTATTCCCAATGCCTGCTGACGGAATATCAGTCATGAAGAAACGTGCGCTGGACATCACAACCACGGCTCCCGAAGAGTCACCTAGACCGCCTCCAGAGACATCGGGCGTCAATGGAGACGAGGAGAAGGACGAAGCTGAGAAGAATAGAACAGCCGGCCTGCAGCTAGGGTGCTGTCTCTGTCTCTTCTTCCTTACAATATATATATATATATATATATATATATATATATATAAAAGCCACAAAGAAAAATAATTCAGAAAAAAATGTTTCCGAAGCGCGGAATCGAACCAGGGACCTCTTGCTCCGCAGCGAGTGGCGCTAACCGCTACGCCACGAAACGCAGATCCTCTACGTAGCTAACGGCGAGCGTTATATACATACCCTTTACCGCAGGACGGACTCAGAGACGGCCGGCACTTATAAGCGTTTCTTCATTATCAGCGAGATGGCGCTAGGAGCACGACGGGCGCATTTAAAAGTCGTCGGCGAGCTCGCTCGCTTCTTATATTTGCGGAGGGAGAACCTTGCCCTTCCGCTGTCTGCTCGCGCGGTTTTCTGGTGGTGAGGGGAAGAGGGTTGTTTCAAGCTTTCATCGTGGTGTCCGCGCTCATGTTACGGAGCGTAGGATAGTCACTCGAGCTCAAGGGACGCCGCTAAACGAACAAACAGACGATGAGCGCGAGCTATCAAGTGTCACAGCTCGACACTTGAAGCACGCTAGTTTCCTTCGCTGCTTCGGCCGCCTTTGCAACAGGAGCGCTGTTCAAACTGAGAGTATCCATTGACGAGCCTCACTTCGTATAGCATTAGTTTCTTGCTATCGCATTCATTGCTTCGCCCTTGCGGCGAAACTGTGACTTTTTTAGTGCACACTCCCGGATTCGCGAAGAGCGGAGAGACTTCACCTGGCCTACCGTGTTTATTCGCATGCTGCCAGCTCTGCAGCATTGGCTCATGTTGGCAGGTGTTAGGCTCAGTGATGTCTTTCTTTCTTTCTTTCTTTCTTTCTTTCTTTCTTTCTTTCTTTCTTTCTTTCTTTCTTTCTTTCTTTCTTTCTTTCTTTCTTTCTTTCTTTCTTTCTTTCTTTCTTTCTTTCTTTCTTTCTTTCTTTCTTTCTTTCTTTCTTTCTTTCTTTCTTTCTTTCTTTCTTTCTTTCTTTCCATCGTCCGCCTCGGTGGTACAGTTGGTACGGTGTCTTAAAGGGACACTAAAGGCAAATAACAATTTATGTCAGAGTGAAAGTCCAATGTATGACAGCTTCTAAAACGGCAATATTATCAACAGCAGTGCCCTACTTACCGAGAAATTAAGCTAAATGTATCACATGATGAGCGCCACGAGTGGGACATTTTCGAAGTGATCCCGATGACGTAGGGAAGTCGGCCTACAATAAATCACTAGTAATCAAACTAGCAGCAGTAAAAAAAGAACATTCCGAGCATCAAAAGACGTAATAAAATGCTGTTTGTTCGTTTCCGCTTGATTCATGGAAAACAAAACCTCCATGGCGTTGCCATGGGGAACGGCGCGCGTGGTTCCAAGGTTCCGTTTTCGCCGAACTGTGCCTCGCCCGTCTCAGTGATAGTTTCGGGATCGCGTACTGCCGTGCGTGTTTTGCGCGCTCGTGAAAGTCGCTCTGATAGAAAGTTCGACAAAATGCCGCATGCGCGTGATATTGCCGGATGCCCGAATGGTGCACAACGCCAGTGCTGCAGCAAGGAAACCGGTGTGTCTTTTCACTGGGTGCCGCGGAATGAACCCTTACGCTCGAAGTGGCTTAGTGTCATGCCATTGCGCCAGTGTGCTAAACAGTCAAAACCTCTGCGTGTGTGCTCGCTGCACTTTCGTACTGAGGATTACGAGACCAACCGCAACTTGGTGACGGCTTTGGATGTGCCCATCCGAGCAAGTCTTTGCCGCAGCGCCGTTGTTGCTACTGTGGGTCCCGCTACTTCCGCTCGGCTTCTACTAGTGTCGGCGGCCGCGCAGTAAAAGCGGGCAACGTTGGGCACGGCAGCAGTGACGTATGAGAGTCGTATTTTCAGGCGGGAGATTTGAAGCGCGCTAATGCGATGCGGACCACTAAAAACGTGATTTTATTTCAAAATAAGCACTTCCTTGGCACAAAAGCAGCGGTATGAGGTTTCTGGGCTGCTATTTCAACAATCAACGTCGACTTAATATTTGCTTTTAGTGTCCCTTTAACTGCTGACCCGACGGTCGCGGGTTCGTTGCCGGCCGCGGCGGTCGTATTTCGATGGTGGCGAAATGCTATAGAGGCTCGTGTACTGTCCGATGTCATTGCATGTTAAAGAACACCAGATGGTCGAAATTTCCGGAGCCCTCTACTATCACATGCCTCATAATAATATCGTGATTTTGGCACGTGGAACCCTAGATATTATTATCATTCTTTCCTTTTATGTCTCCACCGTGTGACCAGGATCACCGTCACACGCTGATCCTGGTCGTGGTAACGGCGCCACGCCAGCGGCATCTGTAACATTGTTCAGGCACGGTCTTTCATTTCTGTACCGTGAATAACGGCTGACAGCGACGACGCCGACGACAGAACAACGCGCTTACAAAGGAAAGAGAGCGTGAGAAAATGCATGGTCGGGCCGTGTTAGCAGCTCGCGACCCCCGCGTTATGATGCAACTAGGACGCACGTCCGCTATGAAAGGAAGCAAGGAGAGTGAGGGTGAGGGGAGGGTATAGAACGGCTGTGTTTACGTGCACGTAAAGTTGGGAAGTGGGAGAAACGTACGCGGTGTGTCTGGTCCCCTTATTTCCACCGAGCGGCAAACCGCGGCGCGTCGACGGTGAATACGCCGGTGCCTGGAGCATACGTTTCCCGCGCCCGCAATGCGTCCGTGTAATGCAGTGAAGCGACAAATCACTCGCGCGTTGTCGCGCAGGGGCGCGAGATGTTGCGCAGACGGCTGCAGCTCTGCGGCGATGTAGGCAGGAGCAGTCGTTACAGGATGCGCGACGTGTTTCCGCGCGCGGCGTGTTTTCGTTACTTTTGTCTGTCCTTATCATCCTTAGCGTTATCTGGTTTCCCCGCTGTATCCTAACTTATCATTCTTTTTGTTCTGTTTTTCTGACTGTCGCGTCATGGCGCCGACAGTTAGCGCGCTGTTTTGCTGGCTATGTGCGAGTCCGCTGCCAGGTGTGAAAGTAGCGCCTTAACAAATTTGCCATCACTCGGGCGCCTGTGTTTGCCGCGTTGATTTTTGCGATACAGCTCATGGTGTGGAGGATGCGACAGCGTAGGTTCGTGACAGTGCTTCCGGGGCGCGATTTCTGTTCACCAAAAATATGAAGGCTGCTTATGGCATTAACATTACGCGCCTCTACTTAGCTCTCGAGAATTACGTTTTCGTGATGGCTATCGCCATGAGTTCGCAGGAGAGCACCACATTTCATTAATATGTATTAAGATTGAAATGAATTACATTTATTCGTCTGCTGTCAATCGCATTCTGTAAAAGGTTTTATTTGGCCTCTAAAATTGGCGTTTACCCTCTTTCCAGAAATCGTACCTGCATAATAAGTAGTTATATATCTGAAACGTCTATAGGTCTTCGGGTATATAATTGCTTTTTGCTTAAAAAGTACATGCAAATCGCACACCACTCTTTACCGCGCTCGGGTGATACGAAGTGCAGTCGTTTGCGGAGGTTTCGTAAACTTCAACTGACATTGGACAGGTTGACTTTGACTTATTTGTGCGTGGCTTTGTGTGGCATTTTGTGATAACGCTTGCGGTGCATACGGAAACAGAAGGCTATACATATTTAATATTTCTATATACGTATTTCAATACTACTCCCCGCAAATAGACATTTTATATGGCACTGGGCCTGTCTATTTTGTTTGTATCCTGTCGTGCTTATTCATTCATTAGCTATGCAAGACACCAACTAGTCAAACCTTCATGCGTGCTGGTTTCTCTTTGCTCTTCCAATGTAGTCAGTACTCTACCTCCAAACCTGTAATGAAACGCAATGACACATAACAAGTGAGATCCACAAAGCGTAGTTCTTGTTTCACTCTATCGTGTAAAACAAGTGAACGCGAATTGTCCTCATTTACACACATACCTAACATTTCCCCTTCGTCTTCGTCCTCTCTATCCCATGTACCGTTTAGACTTCCTCGGCCGCACCGAGGTGCGCGTGTGGGACATCGTCCAGGAGACCCGGCAGACGCGGGGTCCCATCACCAAGCAGCTGCGGCTCTACGAGGTGGACCAGGGCGAAGTGGTCATCCGGCTGGACCTACACATATTCGAGTCGTGACGACGTGCCTCTTTCCGCTTCCGGCATCGCCCGTCGTGCCCCTTCTTGCCACGGGGCCCATTGTTTTTCAATGTACGAGCGCGGCGCCAGCTTCAGCGTGCGGGCACCCTGTACCGACGGCCGGCGTGTTGCGCGCCCGCGGGTAATCGTCTCTTCCCGTAATGTTGCTGCGAACAACGCTCCCTTTTTGCGCGCGATTTCGCGAGCTCTTCGCGAAGTCACGGCGTGTCTTCCAGCCTAAGTCTAAAGCGAGAGTTTGTTCACTGGGATGCTACGTAGCTGAAAGTAAGTTGCCGGCAGGGGTATAGTACGTAATGTAAAAGCTTTAAAGGAGCACTGACACAAATTTTCGAAGCTGACTTTACTCAGCCATGCGAATCTCCTTTGTACACAGACGGCTCTGAGCAAGTTCGAAGCTCGGGAAATGCTGATACTTTATTTTGACGTTAAAGCCAGTTTTCTATTTGCACACCTACTGAAATCGACACTAGCGTGACGTCAGGCTACATTATCAATTCTGATGACTTCACTCACCAGTATAGCTAGTCTTTATGACGTCACGTACCGAAACATACAAAATGCCCGCTTGTGCATCACCAGCGGAGCCACGGAGCGAAGCGGCCGTGGAAACGTCATGATATCTTTCGCGAGCACGTGACGAGAAGGAAGCTCATGCCGTGTCGTGACATCAGGGTGCGGTATGAACCGAAAGTAACTTTTAAAAACATGCTGTAATTCATTTTTGAGGGCGCCTTCTCGCTTACCAGTACATTTTCTAGGCTTTGAGGGCTTGACCTTTCAGTTGACGCAAAGAAAAAAAATGACGACAGCTGAAAACTTTTCGTGTCATTGCCCCTTTAAGTTATTCAACGTTTTGTTGGAAGTCGTAATATAACCTCAGGGTTGGCACGCGCTGGCGCTTTTGTCAGGGAAGCGTCATTCCCATGTCACCTGTCCGTTACGTGTACACTTGCGGACCATATTCAAGGCGGTCACTGTGACCCAACCTCGCATTCCTGCGCGTTCGCCAACCATATCCGTCGCAGCCGTCGTGCCCTGAAGAATCTGAATTTCCTGAATGGTACAGGATAAGTAAGCAGGGATCTGATCCGTAATAAACGACGTTACGTGCCCTGTAGAAGGTGCGGATTCGAACCAGCGACTTGCTTCTTCAGAGCAGAGTTCTGCTGCTGGAATAACAATGTAAGGACTGTGTTCCAACGCTTCTTATTGCTTTTCACGCTTTGTGTCGCTGAAATCGGCGCTTCGGTCATGTTACTATCAATATCGGCATCTCGTGAACGGTGGGTGATAAAGGAAAATAATTGAATTAAAAGAGGGAGAGACAGATGATAGGGGAAATGCAGAGAAAAATAATTAATGAAAAGGTCAACTCTGGTACGCTGCCCTACACTTGGGGACTGTTGAGGAGAATGTCGAAAGAAAGTAAAAGTTGAGAGACAGAGAGAAATTCTTAAATTAAACCGGCTCGGGACGTGGTTCTACGGGAGTGAACAGCAGCCCAGGTACCGGCGACGACGGTATCCGTGATTGGAAAACATTGCAACGCACTCTAACACAGCACAGCACAGGAGGCACGTGCTGCGTTGGGTAGCATTGGTGAACAAGCCTCTCGGTTCTATGATCAGTGAGAACCGAACGGAGCGACGTTTGTTTTTGTTGAGGCACTGGGGTGAATGCCACGCATGAGCGAGTCGGCACTGTTCAGCGGCGGCTACGTTCGACCAACGCGCAATCTGCTCTCTACAGGGTGCCCGCATCGGTTTTTTTTTTTTCTTTTGATACGGGTGTGAAATCGGGAGTCTCCGCGTGGACGCGGTCATATCCGGTTATTCAATCATCTATATTAGCTAAACTGCGCTAGGTGACGTATAAAGCTCTCCAAGGCCGTAGGGAGTTTCAGATAGCAAGCGGCCCGAGGGCGTCTGTACCTGCGTCGTAGTGTCATTAGTTTGGTGTAGCGCACGAATCCAGTGCCTAACGTAACCAGGGAAGCAGGCAACTTGCTTTCTACACTTGAGCACAGCACACTTGACCATTTTCGGCGTACGGTGTGTGTATAGGTCGAGGTGTAATAGCTTAGCGAATCTCTTCAGCGTAACGTGGTTCCAGAGCGGTGTGGTGCCTCAGCCAATGTGCCGCGACCGTCACTTGAGCGCTCATTCTGATCCTGTGGCATTACTGCATTTGCAAGCGCTGGCAGACTCTAGGAGTAATAATTCATTTATGAGCTTCTAAAGTCTGCGCAGTATCACAATAGCAGTGTTCATTTCAGGGAGAAAACTATGAAGCTTTGTTACGCATGTTCTGGCTGACAGTTACGTTGGGCTGCACTCTTATTTTCTGTCTACAGGCGGCTAATGTGTACTTCCGTGTAAGGAAGCTGGCACGTTTTTTGCAGGAAGTGAACTTCTCATCGTAAGCCTTTGAACGTTGGGAACATTTAATCTGAAGAAGGCAAACTCACGTTCCGAGTTCTGTTTGTATTTCATGCTCATTGTACCCTACATTAACCCGCTGGCCATCTCCGGTGACGGGGCCTGAACTGGACCACCCGTGAGGCCTGCCCAAAGGTCAAGGGTGTTTCAACATAGGTGTTTCAAAGGTGCTTCAAAGGTGGTGAAAGGTGGGACCTGCCCAAAGGTGTTTTCTGTTCACTTTAAGCGGCGAGGCATTTGCTGTAAAGCCGTGCCAGCTTTCGCTCGTTGCCTGTATGTATAGCTGCGACCCACTGGAAGTCACTGTAGAAAACTGCCTTGCACGCACAACTGAGGCGCCGCTCGTGAACGGGTGCGATTGCGATGATTCAGCCAGCTATTGTGTAACGGCATGAGATATCTATAGAACGAGACGCCTTTGTAGTTTAACGACAACGTAGAAATGTGAATGTAGATAGAATGTAGCTCCGAAAGTGTGTGATGCAGGTGCCGCTGTTCGCGAAAATTGTTGAACGAGTGTTGGTTTGCTTCGCGGTTTGAAGGTAAGGACGCCTGAATGTCAAGAAGCAGCACAAAAAAAAAAAAGATGTACGTTATAACAGCATAAAACAGTATAACAGCGACAATGAATGATGTAATCTAAAAGCCACATAACTCACTTGTTAAACATTGTGCGTTAGAAAAGCTGCCGCTCCTTCAACGCGGCGCTCGCAAGATCGTGCTGACTTACGAACGGATGTTCTATGTTGGCGTTCTCGGTCCACTTCGTACAAAAGAGTCTTTCGTTATAACGGACACCAGTCAAAGGACGAGAGCGCGAACTAACATAACTGGGAGTACGCCGGTCGGCGACGAACACATCTTTATACGTGCGACATGATTTTCAAGCTGGGCCTCTGGCCCATTGGTGCATCTAAGCGTACTGGAGCGCACGAGTGCGTCACACCCCACGTGACCACGCTTTAGCGAGCGTGTCACGGGGTTATTGGAACTTCTATGTTGTACCTGCTAATGGAGTCGTCGTATTGCCGGTGCTATATGGGATAAAATGCACTGACGTACTTATTCGACGATAGCAAGATGGCACTACGACACGATGACGTCACCTTATTTTGTTTCATTTGCTTTTCTGTCCGGTGTTTTTGTTCAGTATTTTGCAGTGTCTGGAGCGACCTATTGTCTAGCCGCGTGAGTTGTCCGTTGCATTCCCCGACGGGGGCACGAAGGGTGCAGCTCAGTGACGACACAAATACTAGTCCTTTAAGAGGCATTCCCATGACTGCTGCAGAGAATATCGCGAATTTATCACATCTTTCTCACAAGTGTTATACTTTCGTTGTATCGTTATGTAACGTTAATTACTTCATAGAAGCATGAAAGGAAAGAATTATATAATTACTTCTTGTGAACTGTTCGTCTGTAGTTCGTTTTTTGTTTAAAGATACAGGAGACATTGTGTTGTAGAGAAACCTGTTTTTATCGTGTGCACAGTGCAACGCCTGGTACAGTTAGTAAATTCGTGTCTATTCTCTGTCCTGCGTTCAGCTAGTGTGCACTTTCTTTTTGTGCAACTATTAAGCAGTTCTTTCGTAATCTCGTGCGACAGATCGGTCCTCATGACATGGAACGACAGAAAACGAAGGCTTTCCGTAGCATTCAGTCACCGTCAAAAGTTTAGGGATCACGAGACACACGAAAACGATTAATATTCCCGCTGCTTCGGCAGGCAGCCTTCAACTTAGATTTCTGGCCTGTTCGTGAACGTGCTGACAACATGTACTGTGCAGTTGGACCTAATATAATGAGAAATTGCAGGGAAATTCAATGTTTTCTCTAACGTCGTGGTCTGTAAACTATTGACAAGTTTTTTTTTTTTTTTTTTGGACCCTGAGAACCTAGTCAGAGGTCAGAAAGCGAGACGCGCGTTCACTGGTGTGGTGACAGCGCCACTAAGTGCAACACAATCCAAATATGATTTTAATTCAGTTATATTTTTTTTATAGCTAGGCATTGTTTGCATTATAAAGTCTTTAAAGTCCGGCGTAGTTGGCGCTATCTGTATGTTTCGCTAACAGTGGTCAGAAATGTTCATGAAAATCGGCCTTTTGCGCAACCCGAACAGTACACCAGTAAGCGGCGTGTAATATACAGGTGGCGTTGTATTCGCAAGTGAGCTGTATGTTGCATGCTAAAATGATCCGCCACTCATACGCAGACACTTTCGAGTACGCCTTGTGACGCTGTTGTCAGGTATTATTGTGAAAAAGAACAACAATGCTTGGATTTTTAAGTGAGGATCGAAGTGGGTGATTCCTGTTTTATTGTGCCATCCTGAGATTTGTGTAGAAGATGGCAATGTCTTCTATTACTTGTGTGTGTGGCCGTGTGCTGTTTTTTTTTCTTTTTTATCTTGTTTACGATCTTTCACGAACATGCTGCTCAAACACATGTTTAGATGCCTTTAACGCTGCGAGTGCATGGTTGGCACTATCGCTTCATTTTCAGTCCATTATGTATAAACTCTTACGGAGGTTTCGTGCGTTATTTCGATGTCTTCGTTTGTGCTATAATCTCACTTTTGTTGGCATGTCATGGAATTTCACTGCACATCATAATGTGTTTGTTTTGTACGCATGTGTTTTGCTCTCTCATCTCGTAGTATACACAAACGTTTACTTTATTTTATTTTTTCGTTCGTTTCGTTCCGCAAGCGCCTTGTTCGTTTTCTGTTACTTGATTGTTCAGTACCAGTCGCGTACAGTGAAGCTATGCAAGGTGATTTCCAAAGTGACCTTGAATAAAGCGATTTAAGGAAAAAGCTGATGATGGGTTTCGGTCACGTGGATGACTACGTGACCTTTGGACCAAAGTCTTTATGTAAATGAGAAATAAAACGTGGCTCTTGTTGCGTATCGCTGTCGTTTTTTGTAGTTTACATGTCGTGTGTGTGTGCGCGCGTGTGTGTGCGTTCGTTCGTGTTACTCTTTTCCGTTGCCTGCTCCAATGCAGAGTAACCCATAAGCGCTCACGCACGTGGTTTCAAAAAAACATTTTTGCCTTTTATAAGAGCATTCTTTCTCTTTCCGTCTGCGTGCCCTCAAGCTTGTAGTTTCAGCCCTGCATAAGCGGTGGTCTTAGTAGAAAACATGTCGGGATTAATTCTCTGTCCTCCGTCAAACCCCGTGCTGGTCAGATCAAAGTTCTCGTACCTTATGCAACATCGCTTGGTCAACTGTGGCCGTTCCACATTTTGTTTTGACGCCTGCGACGCAAAACGTACGTCTATCCTTAAACAGCCTCGCAATCCATCACAACTATGGTTCGGTAAGGCTGCCATATATTAAAACCGCACCCTCACAACCCATGTAGCGTGTGCAGTTAGGCAGATACCTTACCACGCCCCACAAGCCAGTCTATGTTTCGGCGGGATTCGTTACTGCATGGTCAATGTGCCGAAAGACCGGACTCCTGACCGCACGTGCGCCACCGTTTCGGTCGCATCAGAGACGTCCCGAATTCAATCACGACGACCAAGTCACGCCGGAAATGCCGCTGTCGGTATAGTAACCGCCACCATCCGGTTGACGCGCGACCTGGCGCGTCAGCAGGTCAACGCTTGTCGACGAGGTTGTATTGTATTATGCCGGGGCGGTGTCAGACCAGAAGCGCCTGCGGTTGCTTTCGGCTGACGCCGGCGCAGGCCGCACCGGGCTGGCGTCGACGTCCTCTTTATCACGTCCCCGCCGCGTTGGGAGGAATTAAACGGGCCTTGATCCGCCTTTGTTTCGGCCCCGCAGCATAGCGCCCTTCTCCGGCTGTGCACGCCGTACATACAGCTAAGCGTCACTGCTTCAAGCCGCTTTGGCGTGTACGATGGTTTCCTGCGAGGCCTACACCCTTTGCCTGCATGCATGGACTAGAGGCTACTCCGTATAGCGTTAGTACTGCGCAGTACACTGGAAGCCAGAATGATACCGTTATAGGCGTGCGCGTGTGTGTGTGTATGTGGGGGGGGGGGATACCTTCCCCCGCCCCCTAGTCATCGAAGTGGGCGCCAAGATGGCGCCAAGTGTGCCCCGCACCTGAATCGCTGCTTTGATATGTGCTCCCCCTAACGGAGGACACTGCGCGCACCTATGTATACCAGTGAAGATACCATGGAAGATAGCTACACATGTTTCCCATCCTTTAACTTGAAGGCACTTTGCTAATCCTATGCATATTATAAGCACAACCTTGATTTCCCGCCCCGGGGGCCAATGTTAACAAATGTTACCACTCATACGATCAGTCCATGAATTCGGAATTATATACTATGAAGTATACGCTAGTTGATGAGCGCATAAATTCACGCAATCCCGTTTCTGCACTGCTGCACAGTATTAACGAGACCTATGTTTCTTATGCTGAGGAAAAAAAAAAATCGAGGTTTCAGCCTAGTTCACCTCCGCGTGCACGTTTTCCGGAGGCGCTATTGTTTTCCTAACACAACGCCGTTGTGAGCGCTTTATTAGCGTGCATCTTTCATTGTCTCTCTCCACCTGTTCTTTGTGCGACTTTTGCGCGTTTTGCCTACTTTTTGTTTTCAGCGAAGCTTGTTTCGTGCCACCGGCTAACAACGGCGCGTGAGCAGGCCGTTGTTAGCCGGTGGTGGGTGTATAGCCCAACATTGCACTTTCGGCTGCCATGTTGGGCTATACTCACATGTAGTACACCCAGCAAACAAAGCTTTACGGGACATGATATTTGCGAAAAAAAAAAAAAAGAATACTCTGAGCCCACAATTGCCTGGAATCATGGGCGCTAATCGGGAGTCTCAGCTTGCAGTATTGTTTATGCAGGCATTCGTTAAATTGGGAGCGTCACGTATTAACAGAGTAAAAATTCACATTTGTAGGGGTGATCACGTGACGTAAACTCTTGTCTCCGGCTGTACAGGGTCGACCACAGTTAAAAAGAGCACGCGCTCTCGTGTTCCCTCTGACAGTGGTCGACCCTGTACACATGTACATACACCCGCCATGTATGCGTGCGCTCCTTTAATTATACCTTTGACGCCCGAGTCGTGTCGGAATTATATTGTCCTTTCGTGCGTGCGTGCGTGCGCGCGCGCACGAAGTATATCGAGCACTACTTCATAAGCTAAACTAAACAATTGAAAAAGTGTAGACCTGTCTCAACGTCCAGGAGGAACCAGTGCTGAGCGCCGTGCGACCAGCGTCTTAGCTCAGGTGGTCGCCCTGGGCCAGGCCTCGCAGGTGACGAGTGAAACGTGCGTGCAAGTCCTGGCAGATATAGCAGCTCTGAACAGCGAACAGCCCATGTAAAGCGTTCAGCACCTAATTCACGTGTTCTCCTCACCCCTTGCAAAAGTCTTCATAATTATTCGCACGTTTTTTTTTTCGTTGGCAATCTGTTTTCAACAGATCTTTTGTTGACATGCAACTGAATAGCATGCGCGATATTTGTAAGGCACCTCCCACTGCGCTTTCTGCACACGATGAGCCCTGGTGAAGTGCCTTACTTTTCGCTCCGTTGCATTCGACGCGCACTTCAAACATTCGCGTAAGATACGCGCGCAAATTCGTTCAGGGCGCTATGATGAAAACATCAGAAGATCGACGGAAGTGGATTGCAGAGAGGAGAGGCAGACAGGTGCACGAACCTCCGTTGGCCAAAGTGCCGCCCATCATCGAGCGAGCTGTTCCGTCCATCGCAGATTGTGATTTATGACTCGAGCCGGGCATGCTCTCGTTTCTTTGTCCGAGCACGTATTTGTGTACAGGTCGTGCCGGAGCTGTCACTCAAAACCTGCAGTGGACGGCCGCGGTCGTGAGCCGTCTCTCTCCCCCACAACGCGGGTCTCGAACGTGCGGAAGCGTCTGCCTGTCTTCAGTATGGCTTCGTGCAGTTTGCTCGCGATGTGCTCGAGTCAAAGGCGTTTCCGTCAGCATCCAGTGATCGTCAATAAAGCGATCGCAACAGAGCGACTAAAAAAAAAAAAAAACTGGCACAGCCCATTCCGTGGTCATGTACTACGGGCAGACGCGACAAAATGCTAATTATCTTGCTTGTACTCGAGTAATGTCTCGAGTAATGCCACTCGCACAATATGGGGCAATCGGCCTATACCGAAACCGAGCGGTTTCAATCTTCCCTGGTCTAGTGTCGCTTGTAGCAATTGCAATGCGTCACAATAACTGTGCAATGCAGTAAATAACAAACTGGAAATGTTCCTTGAGGAAGTAGAGTGCCACCGATCTGTTTGCATAACTTATGCGGACTTTGTGCTCCAGATCATTGTTCCGTTCTGAAGTCTTAAGAAGCAAATACGTCTGTATCTGCAGGATCAGATAAGGCGTCGGAGCTACATCTCTGTCTGCAGTCTACTACATGTCTTTGAATAGGGACGTGTGCCGCCTCAATTCTGTGCGTCGATTTACTTTTCGGTACTAAATTATATTTTTTGTGGTTAGCCTCCCCGCCGTTCGTCTGTCTCACCCACCGCGGTGGAATGGTTATCAGTGGCGTACCGGGGGGGGGGGGGGGGGTCACACCGGGCCCGTGCCCCCTCCCCCCCACCCCCCAATATTTTTCTTCTGTGGGATACTGAGCACAAAATGACACTCGAACCCATTTAGCTGCCCAGATCCAAAGTTGAGTCAAGGAGGTGCCCCCCCTACCCCCCCCCCCTGCCCCCCCAGAAAAAAATTTCTGCCTACGCCACTGATGGTTGTGGCGCTCTACTGCTGACCCGAAGGTCGCGGGATTGAATACCGGCCGCGGCGACCGCATTTCGCCGATGGAGACAAAGTGCTAGAGGCCCGTGTGCTTCGATTCAGGTGCAAATTGAAGAACCCCAGGCGGTCGATATTATAATCATATCGTGGATTTTGGACGTGAAACCCCTACAATTATATTATGTTCTTCTGTGTCACTGTAAAACATGTATACTGTAACCATAGAATGCAAATTCATTTGCGGTATGCTCTCTTTCTCTTCATATTCAAAGATACACTGTGGTATGTAGTGTATATACGTATATAGTCAGCGAAGAACAGACCGCCGTAGGCTATTTTCTGCAAGTACCGACACGGTTCGACGGCGACACTCCCGTCCTTGTTGTTTTCAGGAAACGAACTTCCCTTCTCGAAAAACGAAAAAAAAAAGCGGTGTAAAGTATAGAAGGTTAAAAAAAGAACAGGGCCCCAAACCAATCTTGCCTCGTGCCCGAGGGTGTGAGCCCGAAGTGTCTACCCGAAAAGGTTTCGTTCGTTCCTGGGATCCCATCTGCTGAAGCTTCCTCCGCGCAGGGTTCGCGTATATTTCAAACGACGTCGTGCATATACCGTACAGTCGGCGAGTTGTTGCACGTCAGCAACTGCGCTCTTTTGTCTCCAAAGCGTGAGAACGCAACTCTTCTGGGTCGCGTAAAGAAAAGCCGTCTTGTTGGACCGACCCAGGTCCTCTCACACAAATTCTCGTTCGTCGACCGTGTGTGCATCGTTCACCTACCTATCGACGCTGGTGCGAAAGAAAGAAGGGCGCGACTTTGTGCGTACGCATAGACTGGCCGCACAACCTGTAGTGCGTGTGTGAAAAGCGCGGCGTACGTAGAGCAGAGCTTTTCGCCGTTCCTGCTACCTCGTGGCCATTGGCCCGGACTTCTCGGTCGCTGTGGGAACTTCGCCGGGCATGCTTTTTTTTTTTTGCCTTTACAATGTCGGGAACTGAAAGATGGACAAAGTACTTCCATTGGAAGTGAAGTGAGGAGGGCGTTTGTCCAGGAAGACGCTGCGGGAACTGCGCATGTTAACGCGGAATCTTTACTGTGTGCGCGCTTGGAGCAGCAGCTAACGAGCAGAGCGGGAGCGCGGGATTGCCACTCTTGCGAAAAACTGCGCCCCATTTCACGCGCTCGTGCATAGCTCCCTCGGCAAAAAAGAAAAATTAAAATATGGGCAGCGACGGTTGGGGAAAGGTTGGTAATGTGTGAAAATAAAGAAAAAAAAACCAGCAGCTTAATCTTCATAGCTTCTCGGTGCATGCGCAAGCGGTGCCGACGAGCACGAACGCGTGGGTTCGATTCCCACCGGTGGCTGCGGCGTTAGATCTAAAGCGAAATAAAAAAGACGAAAAAGAAATGTTGCAGAGTTATTCCAAGCCGACCACCACGTGTAGTAAACAAGAAAAAAAAGCAGCGCTGTTTGAGCCGAGGACGATGACAACGTCGATGGCTGGCAACAAGACAGCAGGGCAACGAGTGATATGATGAAATACACAGAAAGATAGCAGTAGCGTAGCCAGAATTTTTTTTCTTGGAGGGGAGGTGGAGGGGAGGTTCAACCATACTTTATGTATGTTAGCGCGTGCGTTTGTATGTGTGCGTGTACATACATATACACATGCAAACTTGAAAAATTGGGGCTCCTGGCTACGCCAGTGATGCATGCATGCATGCATGCATGCATGCATGCATACATACATACATACATACATACATACATACATACATACATACATACATACATACATACATACATACATACATACATACATACATACATACATACATACATACATACATACATAGATAGATAGATAGATAGATAGATAGATAGATAGATAGATAGATAGATTAGATAGATAGATAGATAGATAGATAGATAGATAGATAGATAGATAGATAGATAGATAGATAGATAGATAGATAGATAGATAGATAGATAGAATATGCTTCGTATTTAAAGCTCACGCCGTTTTATTGCGTAGTAAAGGAATCGACACAGCTGTGGAGGTATAGTCCATGATGCTACGTATAAATGAGCTAGAGTTTTAAATTTGAAACGTTTCTTGCCGAACGAAATTTTGATTGAAGGTACAAAGATTAAGTATACCTACTCTTTGCACATTGCAGCATATTGATATGCATATTGATATCAATAAAAAAATCGTTACGGACAATAAAACGAGCGGACACGCCCATATATATTATGCTTATGGGCGCCTTCCGAAACAATGAAAACAAAAATTGCCGCGTGATTACGCACGTGATAAACGAACGTGACAATTATGAGCTTCAATTGCGACGACGAACGAAAGAAGCGCTCCCAAACACCCCGGGCCCCCTACGTGTCGCGGTTGAAGGAGCGCAGGTGGCGTGCGAGGAGATCGTGGACCACCCCGACCATTTGCGGGTAGCGCTCGGAAATGCACTGCGTACAGACGCGGCAGTCCAGCTCGATGTTGTAGAGCGCCAGACAGGGAGTGCGGTCGCTCTGAAGCGTCCCGTTCAATAGCGGGGTTAGCTTCGGCACCAGCAAGCGCACGCTCTCGAAGCTGAAGAAGCGCTGTCCGTCTTGGCCGTACGCCGCGACCGCCCGCTCGTCCAAGCGCACGCTCGGGTGCTCGCAGACCTGCGATGATGAGACGCCGTGACACGTGCGAGATTTCACCGGTGCCTCCTTCGAGTCTGTATCGCCGTCGTACTCGCGTACTGACAAACGGACGTCGAATCAAAGCACTGTACCTCACATATCCTACAATATAAACAGAATGTATACTCAGACAGATTACACGTCTCATTTGTAGAGTAGGTGCGGATGGCACCACCATCCAAGTCTATCTAAGTTGCGCATTGAGGCACACTATCGGCGACCTAGACGCTCCATGAGTTCTACCGCGTATATAGCACACGCTTATAGGCTATCTTTTTCGTCGAGTTGATCATCTCGTACCTCGCTAACTTTGTCAGTGGACCAAGACGTGCAGGCCGCGCCGAGCTTCGCTTCGTGGCCGCTCGTGTTGAAGACGAGCGCGCCGAGGAACATCGAGAAACAGCCGGCCAGCCCGGGCGTGCCAGCCACGTGCCTCAGGTCCGGGTGCTGGCCGAGGATCCTAACGGCGCCGCTGAGCGAGAGCCGCATGTGGCCCTCGTATTCGTCGACATCCGTTATCGACGGGAGGGTCGCACGGCAGCGACCTCTGTGGTCCAGCGGCGGCACGTGCGTCTCCAGCACCAGAAGGGACAGTGGCGTCACGGCTCTGTCCAACACGCCCGGAGGGAACGCTCTCAAGGCGTTCGCGTCGTTTACGCCCTCGAAACTGACGCCGAGGGCGATGAACATGCCGGGGTTGTGCTCTGCCAGCAGCCTCAAGGCTCTCGCGACGACCGGAAGCTGCGACGGCCTCAGGCGGACGTGGAAGAGCGCCAGGCCGTGCAGACGGTGGCGGACGAGGCTGGCGTTGAGACGGCGCGCCCGTGACGGCTCGAGGTCGCTTACGAACGCCTCCCAGTCGCCGTGCGACGGTAGCAGTCGCGTCCGTCTACAGCCGGACGCCTCCCTGAGGAAATTTCGCCAGCTCGTTGCCCCCTGCGACGTCGACGCTGCACCGAGTGCTCGGAAGTCGTCGGCCCGCTGGTCGTACGCGACGTGGGTGAACACGGTGTAGTGGCAGACGCCGTCAGGAGGGTAGGTCTTCCTCTGGACGACGACGCCGGCGCCCACGGTGCACACGAGTGTGGTGTGGCTCTGCACTAGCCTGCTTAGCATGTTGATCCTTGCGACGAGAGCCTCGATTCTGTACAGAGGTCGCCAGCCCAGGGTTTTTTCGGCCATCCGCGGCACGCTCATCACGGCTATCAGGAGCAAGGTTAGGGCAACCATGGCCACGACGAGGAAGGCGGCGGTGAAGGCGACGAGCCTCAGCTTCGTGAGAGGGGTTCGATGGGCGACCCCTCGCGGAGGGACGGCCACCGTTGCGGAGGCTACGGGACATTGCAGGTGTCGAAACCACCCTCTCAAAATTCGAACGATGGCGCATAAGCGCATAGTGGCATGGCCGTGTCTTGTTCACAGCTGCGCGCGCTCGCAGAACGCGCACAGCTGTTGTTGTTGTGCCCTCTACCATGGCTCATACCTACCTACATTGGGGGATCGGCCAAGAATTGATTATATGAATTTTTAGGGGTGAAGCACATTAAGGCCGAGGCTTTGGCGTCCGTGCGCACGGCACAGCACCGTGTAAAATCGAAACATCAGGTTTAACGAGCTAATATAACTCATAATTGTGACAAAACAATATAAAATGCCTATAAGCACGAGCTCTTTGTACTAGTCGGCGACTTCAACGTACACGTTATGGACCTTATGACCTAGCTTTGTCGTCGACTCTCACTGTCCGCTGTCTCGGTATACAGAAAACCATTGCTATAGTCGAAACATATGTGTGTCTGTGAATAAAAAAGGTTTACAATAGACGAACAGCAATCATAATTGTGACAGAACAATGTAAGACACCTACAAGCACAGACCCTTTATACTAGTCGGCGACTTAAGCGTACACATTATGGACTTTATGACCGAGCTTTGTCGTCGACTCGTTATGTCACTTATGTCACTCAATATACATTATATGGGGCAACGCTCGGGTAACGTACGGCTACTCACGCACACCATACCCACATACCCAGAGCTTCGCCCACTCGTCATGATTCACTTCGTGGAGATGCGTCGATATTTTAAAAAAGTACTTTGGGTATTGATTTTTGACAAACAGAAAAAAGAAACCTACGTAAAAAGGAAAGAGTGCAGTAATTGTTTATTTGGACGTTCAGATCAGACACTTAAATCGTTATACCGAGTAGCAATTAGAATAATGAAATAAAAAAATAACACCGCTTTTGTTTTTAACTAAATCTTTACTATAAGACTGCTTGTACAAGTAGGAATTTAAAGTCGTATTCGTTTTGTTTTATGAAGGTAACTACAAACGGCATCAAAAGCTTTCCTGTAGCTGAAGCCTAGAGCCGAAGCACTGAAGATAAGTACAGATGCCCCAAAAGTAATACGGAGCACACGAGCTGTGGCCCAACTCGGCAAACCTGCATGCCAGTGCGCTCTATCAGCAGATGTGCTGCAGATATCGAGAGTGCGTCAGCACATCTGGCTGACCCATCCCTATATTCTCATGTTCGCCTTATCGCCGACTCGAGCGAAGCCGCGCTGCTACCATCACTGCTCGTCAGGGGCGCCTTGAACGCTTTATGCATTTGTTTGCCCGCGTCGTGAAGAAAACTTCGGACGCGTGCGCTTTCTGCTTCGCCAGGAATGCCACCACTTTTGCCCCTGACGAGCCGTGGTGGTAGCAGCGCGGCTTCGCTCGAGCCGGCGATAAGGCGAACATGAGAATATAGGGATGGGTCAGCCAGATGTGCCGACGCACTCTCGATATCTGCAGCGCAACTCCTGATAGGGCACGCAGTTTTCCCGAGTTTGGCCACAGCTCGCGTGCTCCGTTTTACTTTTGGGGCACGTGTACATTGCGCACGTGGGTCTTCTTCTTCTTGTACTTTGGCAATAGCTCATACCCAGTACAGGGCATTGGCCGAGTGGAGAATGGGTTTTTAACAGCAGAACTCTTTATGCCCGCCGTCGGTTGGAATCCGCGAACAGAAAACTATCATCATCGTGAATCGGCACGTGCTATCTTCATCATGTTCTGCTTCGCTCGCAGAACACGTGCGCCTATTTGTCCTGCGTGGAATGCAATAGCCCTTATAAGTGAGAGAACGAGTGCAGTAAAAGAAAGAGATAGAAAGATAATTTTTTAGCGAAAAGATTGGCTGCCATCACGCCTTGCGAACGTGAATGTCCAGCGAAGTTCTATCAAACACCACATGCTGTAGGGGGGGGGGTTATGCTTTATTACATTAGAGTAATGGTAGTGATAGTCATTTTGTGGTCGCTGGGGTAGACCGTGATTGGTTCCGCGACCATTTGCAGCAAGACGAATTTGTTTCTTTCGTCGAGCATTGTATGCACGCTGTTCTTCTGGTGTCTTTAATTTCCGTGGTCTACCCATGGCAGTCTTAGAATAAACTGAATGATTTGCTAGATGGTTCTTCCTTTTATATACGAAAGCGGAAAACACGCGCGGGGAGAAGGAAGTGCCGTGTTTGACGTCGTTCAAGACCCTCGTGTTAAGTGCAAAGCAGCTGCAACCTAATCTTTACCGGGAACGCGTCGGATGGTGTTCCCGTTGTTCACAGACGCCTTATCATCCATCATGCGGTTTTGATGCTCGTTTTGTGGTTTTCTTTATTGAAACGAATACTGAGCTCTATGCTGTATGTCTGATCGCAAAGAAAGATATGTCGTTTGCCTTCAATTATTAAAGGGCCCCTAAACCACCCAGACGTCGAAATTTAGTTGTGGCTTTACAGTTGTGCACGAGTCGACAGCGAGCGCGTTCGTCGGCTCGTCTGTCCACCTCTCCGAATGCCCTTTCTCAGCGACCGAGGTGAAAACGCAAGGAGCGCGCGCATCTGATAGCCGAGGAGCACGCGAGCATCTGTTGGTGGTTTAGGGGCCCTTTAACCTGGCGTTTTGTGTTTACGCCACGAAATTTTCCGACCAACGAGAGGTATACAGCTTGGCTGTGAAAAATTTCTTGATGAGGCAACCCACGTACCCGCGATCCGAAGGAGAGCATCGTAACCACTCGGCTATCCAGGCATGCTAGCAGAGCATAACATAGCCTTGTGTAGTATTGTATAACAAGGTGGTGAGGAGGAGGGGAGATAGTAAAGCAGAGCATACAAGGGAGGAGAAAGAGAGAAAGAAAGGGAAGAAAGACAGAAAGAGAGAGAATCAGAGTAAAAAAGAAATATATAGACAAAAAGAGATAGAAAGAAAGAGGAATCGATAAATAGATAGAGAGAGAGAGAGAAATGGTAGAAATGTAAAAGAAGCGAGAAATGTAGTGAAATATATAGAGAGCGAAAGAGATATAAATAAACAGAGACGAAGAAGACAAAGAAAAAAATAGAGAAGAGAGAAAAATAAGAAAGATGAAGAAAGAAAGATAAAGAGAAACAAAGAAGGCCGCCCAGCTCCCAACTTCCTTTAGGCTTGGCACCACTAGTGCCAAGTTGACATAATTTTGTTTTTCTTTCAGTAAGTTAGATAGGGTAACACTACTAGGTTCTCGTGATGTAAAATTACCTGCGCGTTACAATCGGAGGCGATAAGGACCGCGGAAAATACGGTAGTCCTTTTTCGTGACATAGCGCACCTCTGCAACTCCTGCCCCAGGACCATAGCTTAGAGTTCTTGACATCCGTTACGAACAGAATATGAAGCTCCCTTTCGTTGCGAAGTCCCCGCTGTGTGAACGTGACACGCTATATCTCAGGACTATAATGAGGCGAACTGAGTACACACTATTGAGAATACATTAGCTTCCACAGGTGCACTACCGGGCACTTCGGTCTGAGCTTCACGGCAGTAGAGCAACGAGGCCAGCGAACAACCACACTTTTTGTATCTTTTCGTCCTTGGGCAAAGGTGTGCAGCTTCTATGTGCTCGAGAGCATGCATTTCCCTTGTTTATTTAGTGGATGCATAGCATCTGCGGGTCATTCTTAAATGGTTCATCACGCGTCGTCCATACCTGGCGTCACGTTTCCGTGGTTGCCTTTTCTCTTCTTTGTGCGAATCCTTCAGAAAGGCATACGGACACTTTCTCTCTTTTTTTTTTCTTTTTGACCGACGTGAACGCTTTTCCATAGTTAAGATGTTTGTAGTGACCACCCCTCTGTCTTTGGTTGGCAAGTGTACTTCAATCAGTATCAAAAGATGCTTCAGTATATACTATCAGTTGCCAATTCCATAAATCAGTCATTTGGGTTACCCGCCTCGAGTAACGCCAAACGCTGAATTGCACCTACACGGAGCTTTCGTAAGGAGCCTCTGCTCCTTTCTTTTTGTTTACTTCAATATCCACCGTATTACTATATGAATTCGGCTATTCGATTCTCTTTAAGAAGCTACCGAAGCACTTCGCACTTGCCGAGGTGGACGGTGTAACGCTTGAACTTCGTGGAAACGATTTTTCTTTTTTTTTTTCAGTTCGACGCTTTACTGGGCGTCTTAACATCATTCGGGCTGCCGGGAGCGTATAACTTTCTGCACACGTATGGGAGACGAGTTGTACTATATATAGTACAACTCTTCACTGATGTTGTAGTACGTACAGGTCACTTGTCGTGTCCAAGATTTTATCCGCCCCTTTGCGCAACGCCATCATTCCCATTCGTTCGTAAACGGCCGTAAACGGCCGTAAACCGGTGCTATATGCAGTACTGCTTGGGCCCATTGCCGTAAGCGATGACAAAGCATCCTCTGGGACTCCCTTCTGGTCCTCTCGAAAAAGTGCATGCGTATATAGCGGGCAAAACGCATTCCCCCTCCCTCCTATCCTCATATCTCGCCCCCTGAATGACTTGCAACGGTATATGCTGACCTTGGAACAATGGATGGTATCCAAGACGCAGCGCAGTACCGAAAGAAGGCCTCGCTGGCCACAGTCATCACAATCGGCTCATTGCGTCTTTGAAGGACAGGCCGGCAAACCAGCGACTAGTAGCGGCGGGGGAAACTAGATGTAGAAGGGAGGGGGGAGGGGGGGGGGGCAGCCGTCAGCACGCCTTGTTCGCGAAACGGATGGCCTTCCGTCTTGCTCTGCATCGTGTAGCAGCAGGCAAAGCGTGCCGCCCAAAACCCGTTGTAAGTATGCATCTATGGGCTGATCGTCCGACGCCCCCGTTGCGGGCGACGGTTGATGACGTGTGCTGCATTGTCTCTCCGACGTAATCTGTGCCGCTGCTGTACGCGCCTGCGCCGGAGCCCGTGAGAACGGCGAGTCCTCCGAGCGGCCGCCGTTGTTGAGGGAGGTGTGTGTGTGTGTGTGACGGCGTATAGCCTGATCGTTTGAGACGGAGCGGTGACTCCCATTGGCGTGTGTTGTGTGCTGTCAGCGAGCCACGAGTGAAGTAAAGAGAGGAGCCACACAGAGCTTATGTACTGTGCTCACGGATTGAGAACGTGACAATTTAGGGCTAAGTGTTGCGCGTACTTTAGTTACTACCATCTTCAGTTCATGTCATAAAGGCGCAACTTTACCTCACCCGCCATGGTGGTCTGTAGTGGTTATGGTGCTCGACCGACTGCTGACCCGAAGGTCGCGGTATCGAATCCCGGCCTCGGCGGCCGCATTTTCGATCGAGACAAAAATGCTTGAGGCCCGCGTACTTAGATTTAAGTGCACGTTAAAGAATCCCAGGGGGTCGAAATCTTCGGAGCCCTCTATCACGGCGTCCCTCATAATCATGTGGTTTTGGGATGTTAAACGCCAACAATTATTATTATTTTTTACCTCTAACGCTCACATCAGAGCTATCGTTACCTTCAGCGGTCATATTCGGTTATCTGAATATGGCCGATTAACTAAATATCATCTTAATATGACCATATTCGATTAACCGAATATGGCCATATTCGGCCATTTCGGTTTAGCGGCCAACCTGACGCGGCTATCTCGAGCAATTGCGCATACCAGTCGTTATGCTCGAAGTTTCGATGTTGCGTGTTAATCTGTGCGCACTGCACGTTCACTGAAAAACGTTTCGTAACCAGTCCGCGCGCGAGGTAGCGTGTCTCCTGGGGCGCTGGGCCTCTGTGCGACATAAGCTACCCCGAACCATCCGCCGGTTGGCCATTGCTGCTGATACTCTGCAGCCTCCGAGCGCCAGGCGTGGTGCAAGGGCGCGGCGAACTGCTCTGGGGATCGATCTTGGAAAAAAGCCTGCCCCTTTAACAGTGTTCTAAGTCAACCCTTCGCCGTCCGGCGTCACGCAGGAGCAGAGTCGGGTCACGTGACCATTCTGGCACTTAAGACGATGATGATGAAAACATTTCTTTATTGAAGTGCAAGGAAAACAGGGAGGGTTCCGGGACTCCTATGACGACCTCTGCGATAGACCGGGCCCGCCGGACGAGCGCCCGACAGACCTCGGGTGCGCCGTCGCGAAGTGTGCCTTCCCACTGGTCTGAGGTACGGGTGGACCGAAGGATTGGTGGGAGGGGAGGGAAGTAGGCATGGTCTTCCCCTCAACTAGTATCGTTACGCCACCCGAAGGTCACGGGATCGAATCCCGGCTGCGGCGGCCGCATTTACGATGGAGGCGAAAATGCTTGAGGCCCGCGTACTTATATTTAGATGCACGTTAAAGAACACCAGGTGGTCGAAATTTCCGGAGTCCTCCTCGACGACGTCCCTCATAATCATATCGTGGTTTTGGGACGTCAAATCCCAACAATTAGTATTATCGTTACACCTATCAAATAAGAAATGCGCTCGACAAGACACGCAACTGCGCAGCAAGAAATGTCTCACGCGGTCTGGTCGCGATATTCTCCTTCTCATATTAACGGGGAAATATGTTGACATTATATTGACAATGACGGCGCCGTGGTTTGCGCACTCACAGAAGTTAATTTTACGTGAAATGCGCTTGAACAGACAATCAGGATGCGCATTTTTATTTGCCCACACCACGGAACGCTTCTCTCTCGCTCTACGATAACTTGCGAGCACAACCAACGCGGCATGCGGGAATCTCTATTGGTCTTAGTGTAATGTAATGTAATTATAGGGGGTTCTACGTGCTATAAATCACGATATGATTATGAGGCAATCTGTAGCGGAGGACTCCGTATTAAGTTTGATCATTTGGGACTCTTTCACGCACAGCTGAGTCTATAAGTACGAGCGTGTTCTTGGATTTCGTCACCATCGTATAAAGAAGACGTCGTAGCCGGCAATCGAACCTCCGCCCTCGAGTTTAGCGGCGCGATCCTTTGAGCTACCAACTGCTGAGCTACCATTGTGGGATCTTTTGGTCACACGATCACAGTTCAGTGTTCGAAACAATCCCACGTCAAGCTCGTTACTAGTATGATTGGGTTTGGGTTATTTAACCACGTAGTGCAAGAAAAAATGAGCATTTGTGGTTGAGTATGACGGAAAAAAAGCTGCATAAATGCAGCTTTTTCCCGTAATGCGCAAACAAAATATGCCTATATTTCCATATAGGTCGTATTTTGTTGTATCCGAGTTCGTAATATCTGGAGCCAAAATCACGACGCCGCAGTGAAGGGCTCTAGAAATTTCGACCACTTGAGGTTCCTTATCGTGCAGTTAAATCTAAGTACACGGGCCCCTAGAATTTCGCCACCATCTAAATTCGACCGCCGTGGCCGGGTTCGAACTCGTGACCTTTGGGAGCTCGTAATAACCGTACTCCACTGCCGTGCTAACCCGAGTAACTGCCCTATACTGCTCAGAATGCAGTCACTATCTTTCCCATCTCTCTGCAGAGCTCCCAATATTATTCAGGCCCCCTGCCGCTTCGCAATGGCTAGCTCCTGCGCTGCGTCAGGGCGCGATGCGTTATGTACGATCTTTTCTTATCAGGCGCACAACGGGTCAGCTCGTGAAAACTTCTTTTCAAGGCCTCGCGCCGCCATGGTTATACGGCTTGCTCCAGCCCTCTGCCGCCGCTCGTTGCCAGCGGACCACAAATCATGTTCGTCCCTGCATTGTACGCGCCTTCCAGATGTGCACCTTTCACGCGTGCAGAGTGTATGTAGCGGTTTCGTCGTTATCAACGGCGGTGAGAACCACAATGTGATGCAACAAGAGGCGATCCCGCGCACGTTATAGAGCGCCGACCGGCCGGCAGGCCGGGCCCCAAAAAGAGAGCCGCGACCTTTATAGGCTCATTGTCTTACACGCCGTCGAGAAGAATACGAGAAAGAAAAAAAGTACAGCACGCGAGCTAAACAGATCAGAGAATGGGAACCGGGCGCGCATCGGATGCCGGCAACGTCGGAGTGGGATGGTCCCGTGCGTATCATCCGCTTCGCCAGGGACAACTTCCTGGATGTTCTTTCTAGCGGGCCGGCGGACTGGGAGCCCAAAGAGAAAAGAGGCACGGGGGGAGGAGCCGGCTGGAAGGGGGTGCGCTCTTTGATATATGAAGGTCATCGGAGTGTGCCACCGAGTGCCTGGCTGTCTGCATGTTGGCGTGTATACACGCGGTGAACGGCGTGGGCCACACCGTATAAATGCCTTCCTGTTCGGGCCTCCAACCGCCCCCCCCCCCCCTTTAGTTTTAGTGGACACGCCGTGTTCTCTAGGTCAGGGCCAATTACGGGTGCGCCGCCGGTTCTAGAGAAGAGAGAGAGAGGGGGGGATGCGTACCGCTGGTCAAGTGACCCGCTATTACAGCGGCGCAGCATCGCATGGTATAATACCGCGCAGCTGCCAGCGTCCTGCGAGCACCATGCGGCACCTCCGAACGAGGGTCACCGTGTTTCTTCTTAAACGACGAATAACTTGTCCTTCCTCCTCTCCCGGTGCCCCCTTCTATCTGTCCCGCTTGCAATTAAGGACGCGACGTAACAGGAAGAACGCTTTGTTTTCTGCCGGTTTGTATATACACGGCGCTGGTCTGCTACCGAAGCGGTGTGTGCGGGCAGGCACTCTTCAGCGGTTTATGACATTTGCAAACGAGAGCTTCCTGGACGCCGCCGTAATCTCCTCTGAGATGTTGTGAATATGCGTGACCCCCCAGAAATGCACCGCCGGGGCAGCGACGTCAGCCTTTGTGCTCCAGTTCAACCGTAAAGGGAGAAATTAATTTCCTCCCTCCGATGGAAAGGTCTCTAAGCCGATGGCTTCTGAAGGTGCGACGAAGCTCTGTGCGGGCTGTTGCTGATATGATCATCGTTATTTATAAACCGTTTTAAGTTTACTACGGGACAGTGACTTCCAGCAGCAAGGGAGAGATATCAAATTTATTTGTAAACTGCTGCAACTTCCAAAAATCTGAGTAGTCATTGCATGATGCTTCCTTGGAAGCGTGCCTGCTAGGTTTACTACTGATAATAATTTCCGGGTTTAAACCACGATATGATTTCGAGGCACGCCGTAGAGGAGGGCTGCGGAAATTTCGTCCACATGGAACGTGCACTGACATGACATAAATACACGGGCATATAGCATTTCGTCTCCATCGAAATGCGACCGCCGCGGCCGGGGCCGAACCCACGTCCTTCGGATCAGAACCACTAAACCACCGTGGTGGTCTACCAGGCTTACTAGCCTAATGGATCACTTACCATCACGCGAGCTGTTGCGTAAGGCGGCTTGCGTAAGGTTGCGTAATGTTGCGTAAGGCGGCTTGTATCAGATGACATTGGTACCGAGACGAAGCAGAGATATTCGTCATATAGTGTACGCCGTGATATTCAACAGGAATGAAGCACACTGTAGGGGATAGCACTGCACAGGCCGACTTTTGCGGTGACCTACGATCCGACAATTGCCCGAGCCCATCCCGGCCCGACCTGTGCACTGCTGTAATCTCTATCATCAACCATGCTGAAATGAATGTTGGAGAGGTGTATGTGCGTTCTTTACTGTTCTGAGCATTCAGGGCCTGTATCAAGCTCAGTGCCGCAATTAAAAGGAAATTGACACCATTTTTCGAAGCTTAGTTCACTCCGCTATACAAATCTCCTGTATGCAGATTTCATTTTGACATTAATGTCAATTTTCGCATGACGCACCTTCTGACACCGACACTAGCGTGACGGCAGGCTACTGTATCAATCCTGGTGTCTTCACGCACCAGTATGGATAGTTGTGATAACTTCAAATACCAAAACATACAAAATGACCACTTGTGCGCCACCAACAAAGCCACGGAGCGGTGCGGCCGTGGAAACGTCACAATATCTCACGCGAGCACGTGACGAGGGTACAATAGAAACCGAGACTAGCTTTCAAAAACACGTTGTAATTCATTTTTCAGGGCGCACTCACGTTTAAAGAGACCCTAAACAGCCTCTGAAAATACGAAGAACGAGCGTCCCATCCTCTCCTGGCGTTTCCCGTCCTTTCAGCACAATTCGTGACGCCAGCACTCTGTTCACGGGACGTCATGAGGAAATGAGCTCTCGATTGGTTCATGTACGAGTTGTGAATCAGTTGTGAATTGTCTCCTAGTCTGCTTTGCCATGCAGTCGCACGCCAGTTCTGTCTTGTCTCGCATGACTATCGTGCTCGATTAACTGATTTCCCTTCGTTTTGCGGGTTTTCGAGTGCGCAAGAGGAGGTAACAGCGTGTAGCCGAAAAGTGCGAAATCCTGATAGGCGCAACGCTTAGTGCTGATATTGTCACGTGTTTTATGAAGAGATAAGTGGCATGGAGGAGATGGCGCCTGTAGGAAGGGTAGTGAAGGCGTGAAAGAAACCACTCTCTCGTCTTTGAACTCGGAGTGGTTTGGGGGCCCTTCAACACTACATTTTCTCGCCTTTTCAGGGTTTGGACTTTCATTTGACGCCAAAAAATAAAAAAAAGAAAGCGACAACTGAGAATATTCGTGTCGCTACCCATTTAAACCGCCCGAAGCACCACCGATACCAGTGGAACAGCATAGGCTGGAGGCGCCTGCGTCGTTTTATTGCAGCTTTGGCAGCGCCCACGACGTTTTCACCCATTTCATTCGAACACGCCGTAACGACCGTCGCCGCTGCGAGCGATCCATTGCGCAACGAAATATCTCATCGAAGCATTCGGGGTCGCCGCACTGCTTACCACCGCAACCGGCTTCGATACAGATACGCCTCGCGCACACACCAGGCACCATCAAGTTTCGAATCACTTGCAGGTAGCGCAGTTATCGTGTTGTTTTTGTTTTTCCTTGTTTTGCTACATGCGGAGAGCTGTCAGCGAGGCTATTTTAATCTTCTCGACGAGGTTCAAGTGCGCCGCTGGAAAGGATTTCAAGATTGCGAGAAAGAAGGTATATATGTCTTTTCGTTTTTTGTTTTTTTTTTTTTCGAAGAGCTAGAAGAGTCGGGGGGGAGTGAAGATATAATGCCCGGAGGCCTCCGTTCTCGCTTGCTGATGATGCGACTGTAGTGGCTGCAGGTAAGGCAGTAGCAAGCAGTCAGAGCCGCGCGGCGTGCATTGCCGCTTCCCTTTCTTCCGTGTTCGCAGGGCATTCTCCGCGAAAAACATAAAGTAAGGCGTGCAGCAGAGCTTAGCCGCCGAGCACGCACAGAGAGGACTAGGAAGCGACGCGGCGGATGCGATGCTCCTACCTACCGCTCGGCTACCGCGGCTGCCAGCTTCAAGCCCAAAGAACGCATGAAGGATGGAACGGCCGGCAGCTCCGCGGCAGCGAGTAGATTGGGCGGCGGCATCCCTGCTATTCATGGGGAAAGGATTCCTCCTCCGAGTCGGCGGCTGGGGCCGGAATAGAAGAGCGGCGATTTTTACAGACGAAGCCTCCGTTTTTTATCCGTTTCCTTTCTTTTTTTTTTTTTTAGACAACAGTAGCGGAGGCAGCAGCCTATCTCGAGACCGCTTCGTGCACACCCATCTGCCGGCTTCCCCTACCCCCGCCGTCATTGAAAGCAGTTTGTACCGGAGGAGTGTTCCCTTGAATGGAAAAAGGCCTCCCTCATCACTTTCGCCGTCTCGCGCAGTGCAATTGTCCCGCGGAAGTCCGGCACGAGCGACGTCTTGCTTTCCGGAACCGGTAGACAGCTTTTGTGGAAAGTTTTGAAGTCACTTCGCGGGTGTCTGTATATAGATCGTTCGCCGGACACTGTTGCGAGACACTCTTATTATATCCACGCTTGAAGAGCACCTAACTTATAGATGATGACGTTTATAAGCGTCCGTCTTTGCGCTCCGCGCTATTTTCGCGTGCGTCTGTCTCAATCAGTGCGTTGTCGTTTAAATGATAACTCATGACCGATGCCATGAAATGATAACGCACTGATAATACGTGAGGGCCTTCATGCACATTCAAGTTGCATGTCGCAGCTTTTCCGCCTGGAGGACCCCCAACAAACGTGTTTGGAAAATGAATACATACTGATTCTGAACAACCATCTAGCCCAGCAGTCAGTGGCCTCTGAGGCTTATCTCACCGGCGTTCGTGTACTAATGGGGTAACCATGAGCCGACAGTGACTGACTGGTACAACAACAACAACAACATGCAACAAGTGCACTCCTGACTGATCGGCTAAAGCTTTACAGGGAAGCCGCGTCTACGAATCCGGCCTCCAACGCATGCGGCGCTGTAAATTTTGTCAACGCGTGGACAGTTGAACGTCCTCTCTTGAAGGGAATCATTGAAGCAGTAATGAAGCGATCATGCAGAAAACACCCGTTTTAACATTATCGCGAAAAGTTGGCATGGCATGTCGTCTCTGATGGTGGCTAAATACGAACTTGGTGATCGTTTTGCCAAATGTGGAACGCTTTATGCGTCAGCAGCCCCATCTCGTATACTTTACCGATGCTGCTTATAGATTGCTATCATGTAGATATCCTCCAACTTTATTCATTCATTCATTCATTCATTCATTCATTCATTCATTCATTCATTCATTCATTCATTCATTCATTCATTGGTATTGCGTTCTATGTAAGGCAACAGCAGGATGGTATAAAACACTTGCGAAAGCGTCACCGACTCATCAAACGCCCGTTACCTGTATAATAATAATACGTCACCGATACTGTGCACTACCGACTTGCACCGGCTTATACTGCATTTATCTGAAAGAACGAAATTAGCCTTTACTCACTAAGTCAAACCATAGCCCAGTACAGTACTTCATGAAATGTCATATGCGCTGTTCCGATTGTATTGCAGTCGCAGTGCAATTATTCAAATCGAGGATGACTGACGGCATGATCAGTTGAAATTTTCTTATTTATACATAAATGTATTTTGGGGTATCTGAGCGCTGACTTTCCCTGGTTACCGAATTCGAGCCCTGAAGTTTCCGTTGATCAAGTCCTGAAGGCCATTTTTGGGATTAAAGGGTCCCGAGACAACCTCTGAAAATACAAAGAACAAGTTCGTTATTCTGTCCCGGCGTTTCCCGAAGTTCGGCACAATTCGTGACGCCAGCAGCCTGTTCACGTGACTTTATGAGGAAATAAGCTCCCGATTGGTCCATATATGAAGGATATCGGTTGTGAATTGTCTCCTACCGCGCTCTGCCAATGCAGTCACGCGCCCGTTCATCCTTAATTGTCTCGCATTACTGTCGCGCGCGATCAACTGATTTCACTTTGTTTTGAGCGTTTTCGACTGCGAAAGCGCAGATAACAGCTTGTAGCCGAAAAGCGCGAAATCATCATAGGCTGAACGCTTATCGCTAACATTGTCCACGTGTTTTATGAAGAAATAAGTGGCGAGAAGGAGAGAGCGCCTGTAGGAATGGTATAGAGGCGAGCAATAAACCTCTCGTCTTTGAACTCGGAGTGGTTTAGGGGCCCTTTAACAACGAGGATTTGCCAACAGTACAATGAATGAGTGGCGTAGCCAGGGGGGTTGGGGAGGATATTTTTCAATTTTGCGTGTGTGTGTGTATATATATATATATATATATATATATATATATATATATATATAAACGCGCGCATGAACATACATAAACTATGGATAAACCCCCTCCCCCTCCCTCGAAAAAATTTCTGGCTACGCTACTGCAATGTATGAATGAATGTGAATGAATAGGCAACCCAGGCACATACAGACGACATAAGCTACACACGCCGTGTAGATACGCACGCACATACTTATCCCACAAGTACTGGTACACACGCAGGCGTCCAAAAGGCAACTCTTTGCTCACACACGTACGTAACATATGCAAACACACGCAGTACGCGTACATATACATACACGACCCACGCACACACAGCGGTCGTGCGCGGGCCAGCGGCCGGCCACTAGCCATGCATACCCGCTAGATGGGCGCCGGAGCGAGGCCTGTTCGTCTGGCGCATCCCTCCAGCGGTTCCCTTCCCCATCCTCGCTCGCGGCGGCGGAAAAAAGAAGCACACGGAGCGACGTTAACGTCCGACCCTCCTCTCCCGGCCAGTCCGGCCCATCGCAGCGGTGTACTCGTTCCTTTCGGTTACGCGCTCGTGCTCCCAGTGCCAGTCAGCCGGGCAGCAGGTCTGCGGCAGGTCTTGCTCGCTCAGCGCTCGATGAGCCAGCATCCAATCGAGTCGGGTCACGCCGATAAGGTATAGCGTCACGTTGTGCGTGTCGGTGTGAGCTCGACGTGGTTCCTTCAACAGTGGTGGTATCCTTCGGAGTTTGGGGATCGACTGAAGGTTGCGACGTTGAGTGTTGAACATCGGGCGCCCGGCACCTGCGACGCGACAGCGACGGGATTTCGTCGAATGATTCCGCGCGGACCGGCGACCCGTAGGAACCGTTCCAAGCGGACAGTGCTCCTTCGCAAGTGGTATCGCCGTGCACTTTCGGCTAGAACACCTCTTCGGCGATAGGGAAGAGCCACATCCGTGAATACGAGTGAGTGTTATTCGTGCAATTAGGGAAACAGACTTACACCGTGCCGGCAGTGTTATTGTCAGGGGAGCACATTTGTCTGGCTTCATTGCTGACCTCGAGTGCGCGTGTGTTCTTAGAGTGTGGGCGAAACTGTACTGACTGTGTGTGTCGGCACGATTTTTGACCAAAATCGCCTTTCGCCGAACCTTCTGGTCGGTACAGCCACGACGTCTCTGGACACTACCGGTGTGTGAACTGTGGTCAAGCAATCGAAGCGCAGTCCGAAACAACCCCGTATCGAAAGGTCTTCGGGCGCTCCATAATTGGATTGAAAGTGTCCAAATTTTTCAACGGCTCAAGAAGTTCGAGCGTGGAACGCCTAAATTAAACGATACAGTCACTTGCTTCTATCCGTGCGTGGTCCAACGAGACGCCTTGTTTACTGTGACTGCCGCTCTGTAACTGTCATCGACGGGAAGAGGAGACATTATAAATAGCCGGCCATCGTTCATCAAAAGAAGTTTCGTCGCAAGTACACGCGGAAACCGGCCAACAAAACGGTTCACAACCGCTGTCCCCAACTACCGGACCAAGTGAGTCTCGCGCCTAAGACGCCAATCCCGACATACTGCTGCACTGTCGACGTCAGTCCAGCAGCGGTGCCCGCTTTGGACGACTGATACTGCTTCAGTAGGAGGAAGAACCGTCATTGTCCGCAGCGTCTTCTCCGAGCAGCCGGTCCCGTTACAAGGCGCTCGCTCGCCTGCCCAGCCACTACCGGCACTGAAGCTTCTAAAGCAAACAAGGGAGGCAGACGGCATCGGCCCGTTGTTGCTTCCTGACGAGCCTTCCCTCGACGTCGGCCTTGCACCGCCGACGTCTGCTCCTTTGACGACGACGACGGGGGAGGAGGTGATCTTGCCGGGATTACAAGCTGCGCGTCGGCGCCGACGGACAAACCTGGCTCCCGCTCTCCGCTGGCTCCTTGGCCGGGAAGACGACAGGTAAGGTATACACACACAGGGAGGCTGCAGCGTGCCTGGCCAGCAGTCTCAGCGCGATCCGTCTGTCTTCCTGATTGCGCGGCCCGCTCATGAGGCCGCCCTCTGCACGCCTCCGACGCGGCCACTGACTGCCTCGTGGCTAAGCGTGTTTGTCTTTTTTGTTTCTTGTGTACGTTTCTTTCTTTTCTTATTCCTCATGAGGCCGTTCGTCTTCTTCTTTTACTCCTCTGGTTATCGTTCTTTCATCGCCGCATGGACCTCTCGCGTATTCTCGCTCGAAATCGCTTTGTTCCTGGGGCTCATGCTCCTTGAGGTTCCCGGAGCGTATTATAAAGCGCCGTAAAAGGGCATGCGATTGTTTTCCGCGCTTCTCGTTTCGTCTTCTTTTATTTTTTTTTTCTTGGCGGAACGACTCCTTTCAGATTAGGAAAGTGAGCCTCTCGCGCGGGAAGCGGATAGGCTCGAATTTTTCGGGGTGTTCGCTTTATATACCCACGGTCGGGGATGCACGAAGCTCTTTCTCCGCTCCAGTAAATATTGCGGAAAGTGTGCGCTGTTTGAAGCCGTGGCCAAGCTGGCCCAAAACTTTAAACGGACAGAAACAAGGCCGACAGGACCTTGGAAGTTCCTTCGCTCATGAGCGCCCGTCCCGTGACCGCGGGATCGGGCCAGGTGGTGCGTTATTAGAACCGTTTCGCCCGTTGCACCAATAAGCCCGATCCTCTTTCGCGGATTCCGGCTCGTTGGATTAGGCTACGGCGCACTCTGGCAATTGCTTACAAGAATTTAATCGAGCATACTTGGAACATCTAGCATATGATGATCCGTGTCTTTTTCTTTTTGAAAAAGGAATGGTGACTAATGATGATTATTGCACCAATGTGTACTATCAATGATAAAAGAGTCTATTAACAAGTTACGGAAAAACGGTACGGTATTACTGTACACCGCTCCTTCTTTCTCGCTCGTTGTGCTTTAGCCGTTCCGAGTTCCAATGACAGTGCGTCCCCCGAACGACAGGTTCCTTAACAATGCGTAGACTGAGAGGCAACAATGAGGCGTGACAAACTCATGGTAATTTTTGAAAAAAAAATGCATTTGTGGTATTTGGGTGCCTTCACTGGAATTGGGAGCGTCAGAAGAACAACGAGCGAGAAAGGAGCAGCGTATTTCCGTAACTTGCTAAAAGACTCTATAATATTAAATTTACTGGCGCTCGGATGAGCGTTTTAATGACACAGTAAGACACTTTGAAACGGCAACGTACCCATACACAAAGAGGAGGACCACGAACACTCCGATGCTCAAAAAATTTTAATTCAATCAAGACGGTTTTGATCTAAATTTTTCAACTACATTAAGTTACTTTTAGAGCGTATGGGGAAGCGATCTGAGAAAAGAGCGTCTTTATGTATAAGTGGCTCCCATGGAGTCGACTAGACCTGTACAATTTTTTTCTTTTCGAAGTATTGATTTTTCCAAACAGTTGTAATTTGCCTGGACATCGGCAGGAACGATGCCACCACATCGAACAATAAAAGAAAAAAAAAAGATCTCGCGTCCTAGTGCCAGGGTTTGAGCAGGGGAAAAGTGTATATAGGACAGTCCTAGCACACCGCGATATTGTGAATCCGCCTACGGGCTTTGTGTGCACGCGCACGCATAAACGCAAGGGTATACTTCCAGCAACAACGTTTATTTTTTCGGGTCATCAACGCGGGGCACATCCCACCACTCGTATCAAATTGGGCATAAACACAGCCCCGCGGGATGCATCTAGTCGTAGTGCTTGCTGCAAATTGCCGCCTGTGAGGGGACATTCGTACACAGTACCCAATGCTTGACGCAGCGGCACGCTCGCATTCATTGCTACGACTACGATTGCGGATGTCGTGCGCCCGCTATTCATAAGTGCGAGGCCTTTTCGGAACGAAAGAATCAATTGAGGAGGACCTGCGTAGAAGTGAGCGAGATATAGCCCGAGTTCAGCAACCGTGCCTTGTTTGGAGAACGGTCTTTGATCTGCGACGTGATCTCCGATATGGCTGAGACATTGTAGAAATTATCTTCTCCGTGTTTATTTTTATAGGAAAGCAGTTTCACGCAACGCCCTGTCCAATATAGATGCACTTGATCGTGTGTACATCCGTGAATGAGCTTGTGTGGTCGTTCGTGTTTCAGTCGGTTTATATAATGTTTCACGTCGCATTTCATAGAAAGGACCTAGAAAAAGCCACCGTTTTCGGGAAAATACAGGGTCGTACGTATGGATGCTTGATACGAGTAGTACAGTCAGTGCTGGTAAATTATTGTTGTAAGTGTTTCTAAAATGTGCTAATAGAGTCTCTTGCTGCAACAATCGCGTTCATTATAATCTAATGTCGAAAGTGTCGTTCCAGGATGGAGCGTTCACCAATGTGAATGTCTGTCGACCACAACTGTCGTAGCGATGGTGATGGAAACATAATTATAGATGTTCTGTCAGTATGTGTGAGGTGTATTGGGTCCTGAGCCGCCTCTCACTGTGAGTGTACTAAAGGGGCCCGGTCAGTGTTTCTTAGTTTCATTGGAAAGAGTCAGATCCCTCCTTCTCCTCCTCACCACCACAATCGTCATCACCTCCTCTTCCTCATTAGACAGGCACTATATACCGCACAGCAAATACCTCCTTCCTGTGGGCAGTACCTATATCTATCTATAAGTTCCCGCTGAGGACGCGCATCTGGGAAGCCCAAGGCATATCCCCAGTGCTTGAGCTTGAATCGACTGGAGTACGCGTAAGTTTGTTCTTCGGGTCCTGCCCAGTACAGGTAAACTGTAGCGCATGAAGCCGAGGAAAAGTGCAGTATACAGTTGAAGCATCGCTGGAACATCCACTGGAAGCTCTGATAACCATTCCCGGTATACAAAAGAAAAAACACTCGTCATATCTGGCCCTACAGCAAGCCACTCTATTGTTTCTGCATGAAAAACACAGTGGACGCCTTCACATTTATACTGACGGTTCAGTTTCTCCTACAAGCTCAGCAGGGGCAGTGGTCATACCCGAGAAATCCGTCACCATAAAGTTCAAGACGTCGCACTTGACATCATCGACGGCTGCAGAACTCACCGCCATCCGTGCTGCTCTAGAGTTCGTAGTGGAAGAAACGCCACAGGCATGGTCAGTCTTCTCTGACTCCAAAGCAGCGCTCCAGTGCATTATGTCCCCATATCGTCATGGACCAAATGAACAGTTAGTCGTTGACATAAGACTGCTTCATCACCGCGCCATTGAGAAGCGCCACAGCCTAATCTATCAGTGGATACCGGGCCATTGCGGTATCTACGGAAATGACCGTGCTGATGAGGCTGCCCGATCTGCCCATGATGCTCTCCATTGTGCAGCTATACCGCTGTCAAGAACGGACGCCGCAACAAGGCTTCGTTCCCATGCACGTGAACTGACACTGGCACAGTGGAACTCGACGGAATTTACCAACGCCCGTCTTCACAACTTGGACCCGAATCTACAGCTCCGTCTTCCGTCGGGAATAACTAGAGCTGAGGAGACGCTCCTGTGCCGCCTGTGGCTCGGGGTGGCCTTCACGAAGGCCTACTCATTTCGAATTGGAATGGCCAGCAGCCCGACATGTGATAACTGTAGCTGCGAGGAGACAATCGCCCATCTTCTCTGTGAGTGTCCTCGCTTCAGTGCACAAAGAGAAGAACTGTCCAAAGCGTTAAATAGACTTGACAATCGTCAACTGTCGGAGGAAAAGATCTTAGGACACTGGCCGAAACCATCCTCGGCACGGAAAGCTTTGAAAGCGTTATTGCGCTTTTTGCGCAAAACTAATCTCATAGACAGACTTTAAGCAGTGTCGTTTATCGTACTATTGTTCTTTTTTTTTCTTCTTTTTGTAACATCCCTTTTCTATCATCTTTCACTCCCCCTTCCCCTTTCCCCAGCACAGGGTAGCCAGCCGGTCTGAGAACTGGCTAACCTCCCTGTCTTTCCGTTTTTCTTCTTCTCCTCCTCCTCCTCTATCTATAAGTTCCCAAATCGTGTGCTCCGACTAGACAGTGCTTCCTGCCTCGCGCAAACTGGTGATTTGCATACTGATCCAACCACACCTTGTCAACCAATGCAGCCACCCTTATGTGCAAAGCTATTTGCGCTGCATCAAATACGTCGCTGATAATTCTAGGCTAAAGCTATGTTCTCACCTACGAAGCGAGACGGCCGATTACCGTGTGCTGAACACTCTATCATGAATAGGTTTGAATATTAAAGAAAGAAAATAGGAAGTTGTACATGAGGAAAGAAGCGGGCGTACATTGATGTAATGGAAGTGCTCAATTATACAGGTACGAGATCGCGAACAAGCAGGTTTACTTGTGGGTTCTATATCTGTGGACGAATGGTGCGTACTGTGGAGAACCTTGAGGAGCGGTCTTATACGTCCGAAGCGCAATGGCTGCGCCTCGCCTGAATATGCGGTGATCTGCCGATGCGGGCGCGAGCGTCGGTCCTTTGCGACACGGCGTCCTCATTTGGAGACGCGACTTACTTTTGCCATTTCTGTGCACTGTTGCCAAGGAGGAGACGACGAACACTGAGCTAATGGTAAACTAAGCATTCTTGTTGCCTAAAGTTCCTTTATATCACTTCTGGTTGAAATACTTTTCTGCACACTATCGCTTTGATGAAGGCAGTACCGTGTTTGTCTACACGTTGGACGTGAGGTGTTTCGGCAGGAATTTGGAAATATTTTTTTTACCTTTTTTTAGAAATGCTCGCTGCCAGCAGATAACTATTTCATGTAATGTTAGCGCGTCGTTGAATTCTGTTTATGAAGAAATGTACCATGACTGACTGTACAATAATTAGATCATTATTTACGTTGTAATCGCAATTAATCTATGTAAATTAAACCATAATTTATTCTAACACTTCCACTTCCGACTGTCTTTGCGACGTCTGGGGTATTGAGGAAACTTTGCGGCATATCTTCTGCGACTGTCCTCGCTACGCTGTGCAGAGACGATCACTCACAATCGCTCGCCTTGACCACAGACCGATGTGGCTATAGCGACTATCCTCGAATGTCGTCCCCAAAAGTCATCGAGAATTAAAGCAACGAAGGCATTGTTAAAATTTGTAAGGACAACAGGCTTGCGCGAGCGGCTGTGGACTGATAGTGATGCCGTATACCGCACAAGACTGCCGGTCTGTGACGTTGTGTGTGTCCTCCCCCTCTCTTTCTCTCTCTCTCTCTTTACTCCTACTTCAATATCCCCCATCCCTTTCCCCTGTGCAGGGTAGCATACCGGTTATTCTAAACCGGTTAACCTCTTTCCATTTCCTCTTTCTCCTGTCTTCCTTCCTTCCGCTTCCTTTAAATTTGGTCTCCAGATCTTTGGCATAAAATTGTGTAAATTTCACGCATTCATAGAATGTCGATGACACTGCGTGTCGCGGAGGGTTATATCTGTGCCGTAAGCCTGTTTCACATGCAGCGATTTTGCTCCAAGAGCGGAGCGGCTGCCGTCGCGGAAGCCCAAAAACAGGTTTTTCAGAGCGACCAGTGGACGCTCGCAACGCCAGCGATCGAAATCGCCGGAGTTGGAAAAATTCGCTAGCGGCAGCAGCGGCAGCGCGTCTGCCCAAGGTCAACCAATGATAAACCAATGGGAGAGCACTGACGTGCGGAGCACGTGACTGCAGGGGTGGAGTTGAGGAACGGGCGCGCGCGCGCCGGGAGGAACTCGGTTTGCTAGCAGACGACATCCGCAGCAACGAGCTGGCAGTGTAGAAGTGCCGTTCTTTTCCTTTTGTTGTCCTCTACGGCGCTTCCGTCAAAGCAGACAAATCGTTTGCACGTGTCATTTTGTTCTTTTGCATTTTTATCGAATCGTGGCACCAACATAGGTCCGGTCAGGGGGACCCTACGGCACTCCGCACTTGTAGCTCGCAGCACATGCTGCTGTTTTTTCTTGTTTACCACTCTGGCCCAGCACGTTCGAAAAGTTTGCTGTTTTCTTTTTTTGAATGGTCACGGACCCCGATGACGACAAGTGCCGCCGCCTCTTTACTGGAATGCCCATGGGCAAAAAGAGGGACGAGCTCCTTCACAAACACACAATATCGTCGACTGGGCCGCTTGCATCTGGTTGCCGGCCCAGACGGCGCACCAACGCCTCGCGGCATTCGAGAGCAAAAGCCACCGAAAGCCCCGTGAAAGCTTAAAAACACAAAAGCCAATTCTTTCTTTTGCTTTTCCATGGCCAAGTGTATGTGCGTGCAACATGACTTGCGTGGTAAAAAAAGAAAGCTGGAACAGAAATAAACGTGACTACTGAAGTTGTTTAATTGCACTCTGATACACTGCACATTTTCATCATTCAAGGTCTAGGCGCGTGAAAATCGATCACCGAAGTAGAAGGCTGGTGAAACTTGCAACCTAAGCGCACCAAAACAAGCGAGCCCGGAGAAAGGAAACCCGCGGATAACGGGCGCTTCCCACAACCATCACTGCGCTTCGCAGAGGCGCGCGCCGCGCAAAAGCGGTGCATGTGAAACGAAGCCGCGTCCGAGCGTCCTGCTGCCGCTCGATCGCCGCGGGCCCCGCCGCTCGGTCGCTCGCATGTGAAACAGGCTGTACGATGACGGATGCGGTCTCGAGGAGGTACGAACGATTTAGCAGCAGCCGCTTCGGCCGGCGCGAACGGAGTCTCAGTTTGCGAATCGGGGCTATTATGCCGAGAGGAAACGCGAGAGCGTCGAGGTCACGGTGGCGCGGACGATTCGTTTAGGGCGCATGACGGCAGTGCTCGCGTCCGGAAGGAGAGGACGCTGCAGAAGAAAGGAAGGGCGCCTGTTTGTTTTATTGAAAGCTTCGCGCTGGTGTGTAGTGTACATTTGAAACCGCCGTCGCAGACAAATCGACGTGGCAGTGCGCTGCTGAGCTCGAAATCGCGGTTTCGTTAACGGCATCGGCGGAAGCGTTTAGCGAGGGCGAAGTGCAAATAAATAAATAAATAAATAAATAAATAAATAAATAAATAAATAAATAAATAAATAAATAATAAATAAATAAAGAGCCACAGGATTCCTTATGCACTTGCCTAAGACGACCCAAAAGCGAAAGCCATTTTCTCTATATTCTTCTCAGTAGATTGTACAATCCCTCTCTCCCGTGCTTCTATCTTTAAGGTGGCTGGTTATGCGGCAATTTGAAAACACGGGTAAGCAACCACAGTCATTGCAGTGAATCTACAGGTGCCCATCCCTGCGTCGTGCACCGTTTTATTCTCTTAGGCGGTCACTTATACATGCGCTTGTTTGACCGATGTATTTTGCACCACATGTCACCACAAGCTTCCTCATTTGTACCTCCACTGCAGCTGTGTATCCTGTACCAATTAGTTGCGAACAGCTTTGTAAAATTTGCTCCCGATTAGCTTAGCAATGCTCCTCTTGAGCTGCGGCAACATAGAACCAGAAGCAGCGGCCCTAACTGAACGTGCACAAGGCACTTACGTCAGTAGTGCAACGTCCAAGGAGGGAAGCCGGAGGAGAGAATAGGCGATGGAAGGTGTTTGCACTTCGTACAGAGCCCGGATTCGGCAGCGTAGACGAGGGAAGGCTAGCGGGCCTATCAGACAACGAAGGAAAAAAACATTCATTCAGAGAAATAGCGGGTTAAAAGGCGGCGCAACGCGCGCTTCGGCGTCGGAACGTGCGCTGAGGAAGTAACGACGGAAGAAATTGGGGCCGCGTTTCGGCAAAGCGCATCCCAATGTGGCGTAGAGCACGCGCCGCATCTGACGAAGCCGCGTCCCGTACGTGAGGCTGCAGAAGCTGCTTGTCCGTGTTTACTTACTTGCACAGGGAGCCGCTCTTGTGGCTCTTGCAACCCGGACTGTGTGTAGTAAACATGCAGCGCGCGTGCCGCCTTGTGCCAATACTCTGTCTCTTGTCTTATACGGCCTGCCACTGTTACTTCGTAGCTCAACAGCTGCCGCCATTGGCGGTGCTCCGTCTTACCAGATGAACCGGAATGCGTGCCAAGACAAATCTAGTATGCGTCTAGCACATATGCGTGCACAGAGTTCCGCATTAAGGGGGCCAAAGTTTCACTGCGGTGTCTCCCACCGCCTGTGGTCGAGTCCAAAAGGAAACATGCTTCATAATGCACGAAAAAATGAAAATGAAGCAATAACGTGCTTCTCAAAATGGCCCGCCTTTGGTCCCTTGCTGTCCGGGAGTGAAAATGGGAAGTAAGCGATTGTTTGAATGCAACATCAGGGGCCTTCGGCCGCCACTATCGTGAAAAACCTGCGTAGTCATGACTCTGCTCATTAAACATTGACGGGTCAAGTCCGACTGAGTCAAAGTACGGGGCAGACTTTGACTCAGTCGGACTTGACCCGTAAATGTTTAATGAGCAGTGTTATGACTACGCAGTTGATTATGACAACTCCGTCGGTGATTAGGAAAGGGGGAAGGCGCATTAATTAAAATGGGTTGGTACGCGTACGGCGGGTAATACCAAATCATGACCGGCAGCTTACCGCTGTGTTCTCTTGGAGAGAACATACGTACAGTGGTTGCAATCCATCGGCAGCTCATCGCTGTGTTCTCTTGGAGAGAACATATACGCCCAATGGTTGCAATCCATCGATTCCGAGATATACGATGAAAATTTTGGAGGTTAACAAATATCTCGTAAGGACCCCGTAAAGCGAGCGATGGAAAGGAAAATGTTAAGTGTAATTAAGAAAAATAGAAAGAGTCGAGGAAATTATCACAACTACCGCGGACCGTGCGATTACGCCTTTAACAAACTCTCGTTGCACAAGCGGTATGTGCCACTTGGTTCTCATACAGCCGCGTTCGCAGGGTAGGAAATTGAACACCGGCGATAATACGGCACCGCGCCTAATACGCGCTTCCATTTATAGGCCGAGACACCCCCCTGCCCGCACTAAGAGCCGTTGTTTGCCGCAACGGCAACCAATTTTCGCCGGTCCATTGCGGTGCGTCACAGTATAGACGTTAGAGCTATAAGTGTGTCAACTAAACGCGGCGAGGAAGCTTGGCTGCGTATACAGCTGTCAGGCGTCTCAATCTCGTGCTCTGATGCGCGGAGAAAGCGTGCGCTCGCGAGAGCATTAAATTACGTGTATTTTCCCTGTAACCGAATCGAATTGCGGGGCTTCAAGTCCCGGAACTGCTCAGTGGGTCGCGAGAAACGTCGTAGTCGGGACCTATGATAGTTTACGAAATTGGCAAATTATCTGTGCGGAAGCATGCAAGATCGAGGTGGAAGACGGAGATGCAAGAATGTAACCGGGAGCTAATAAATATTGCTCAGACAGAAAGCCTCCCCTGTTCAGGAAAAATTTATCCCTGTCCGGGGTTCGAACCGGGACCGATGCTTTTTTCGGAATGGTGACTCTACCAGTCGACCTAACAATATTTTTTTTTATTCCCGATTTTGCATCGTACAAAAGGAGTGCACTATCTGCTTGTTTGCTTGTTAGCTCAGACTGAGTATGTTGTTTGAGCTAACAAGCAAGCTAGCAGGTCACAAGATAAGGGTGAATTCGACGCCCAGAAGCACACAGACGCTCAATATGGCGAATCATTTCTGAGGAATTTCGCAAGGTGCAAGGTGCAAGGAGGAGTGGTGTAGCCGGAAATTATTTTGCAGCCGGAGGGGATCGTGCTACACCGATGGCAGGAAAACTTTTAGAAAGGGAAAAATAGTTTACCAGAGCTTAGGGACTTCTCCGCCATTCTTTCATCTTCCTTTCGCCCTTTGCTTTTCCCTCGGTGTAGGGTAGCAAACCAGAACTTTAGGTTCCAGTTAATCTCCATGCCTTTCTCATCTTCTCTCTCTCTCTCGTTCTCTCTCACTCCCTAAGTTGATGACATTGCTACCCTGTTTAAACAAAACATCATCGTCGTCATCTGGGTCATCATTGACGACAAACCTATCCAAAATTGCGTGTGTTTGCAGCAGTTGATCGGATATACCAAACTTGGCAACAACGAAAAAGAGAATACACATGAAAAACCTCTGCTTCGTTGGTTGAAGGCCAAAAACGAAGCTTGCACAGCTGGATAATGGGATCGCAGAGCCGCGCAGCTGCTTCCAGCACGTGTCCCAACAGATACGAGAGGCGAGTGACACCGAGGAACGAGGTTCGCTTTACGTTACCTTCTGGGCAAGGTGAGAGCCTTCGTAGCAGTTTTACATTTCCGCTCCACAACTCGTACTGTGTCTGCACTGCCAGTGAGTTTGTAAAGGGTTCCGTACGATGAGTGAGTACAGCCAGCCTCACTGTTGAATGCATGCTTATTTTTCCTATAGTCGTATAGCGCTTTCCCAGTAAGGTTCGCACAATTTTTATGTAATAGTTGACCTTTATGGGTTATTAAGGCGAGAGCCTTAGATGCCTCATCAAACGCGGCAATTGACTTTCAGCATCGGCGGCGCCAACACGAGTGATCCGAAAAATTATAATAACGTGGTGACGTCAGCACACGACGTCGTCGCTTGGTCAAAGGTGGGCCGATCTCGGAGGCAGTGTAAAACCACCTGAGGCACAGAAAGCTTGCAATGCCTGCGATCCTGGAGGCAGCGCAAAACCACATTAGGTGAGCAAGGATTTCAGAGGACTGGGGATGTTTACTGCATCGACTGAGAATAAAGATACGATGGCTTTCGCCTTCGAGTCGTCTTAGGCGAAGACATAAGGGACCCTGTGAGGTTTACTTGTACAGCTAAATGGATTAACAATCAATTTTCCCTGTGGCTTCCTCGGCTTCCTCGTTGGCCTTATGTGGTTGCCTCTAAATACCGAGTTTCCTTCTATTCGTTTGTTCGTAGTCGCTTGTTGTAACTGTACTAGCGTTTTCCTCACCTAGTCCTATCTGCATAGTTAACGTTGTGTCCTACATTCGTCGTTTATGTTGGGATATGTAAGGCGTCGCGCTGCTAAGGTCGAGGATGCGGGTTCGATTCCCGGCCATGGCGACCACACCCTGATGGGCTGATATGCAAGAGCACCCCCGCATACGTTGGTTTAGGTGCACGTTAAAAAACCACTGGGGGTTAAAATCAATCCGAGTCCCCCACTGCGGCATGCTTCATAATCATATCGTAGTTTTTGGGGTTCGAAAGCAACAATAGCGTACCGTACAGCGCTCACAGAATTAAACGCGACTTCGACACCTCGAGTATACAACTGGCAGTGGCGTAGCCAGGGGGGGGGGGGCACACCGTTCCCGTGCCCTCCCCCCCCCCCCCCGAGATTTTTTTTCTGCCATGTGTTACAGAGCACGAAATGACACTCGACCGCACGTAACTGCCCGGACCCCATGTGAGATCAAGGGCGTGCGCCCCCACCGCTCCGAACAAAATTTCTGCCTACGCCACTGACAACTGGTATACGCGAGCTTGCTCGAGATAACCGCGTCATGTCTTTTCGAATCTGGCTGGTGTTGGCTCTGTGTGTAAGTACATGAGCTAATGTTGCTTCAATTTGACACGAACGGAAGGCTTTGGAAGCACACGTACAGTCCTGAGCAATATGAGATGGAACACAGAATTCGTGTGTAGTGGACGGTTACTTGTAATATACCGATATAACTGTGACGTATTGAATTGCAACAGATAACTTTTCCGTTTGAACAATTCAGCGCTCGCCAACTGCGTTTAGCCGCTATGATCTTTGAAGGCTAATTTCTGTGTTCCATCTCATATTGCTCACGATTGTACGTGCGTTATTTAGCCCTAAACGGTCTCATTTTATTCCGCGAGCACTGTACTGAAACTCGACAGGGAGTTATTTACAGATGGAGGAAGCCATCTACGAAGTGGTATATTTTTGTACACCTGGCTTTTCTGTCTTTTTTTTATCTGTTGTCATCGGAATAAGCACTTTCGCTCAACAGGTATCAGTCGGAGTTCAGCCATTTCATTTGCTGATTTTGTTGTGTTTTTTTTTTTCTGATCTGAAAGGCTGATCCAAATGAAGAAGCCTTTCGCTCCACCCCGTCGTTTACGACCAGGGCGGCCGGTTTTTTTTATGACCTGCAGGGACTAAAAGCACGTACTTGGAGCGTGCCGAGATATACCTGGCCTCTCCGTTCACGCCCTGCACAGTAGTGAAATTGAAAACCCCGGCCTGAGCGCGGTAGCTTTCCACCGGGCTTTCGATCCTCCTAGTGCTTTTCCACTCGGTCGAGACGCACAGTAGGAATCCAGAAAGTATGTCGAACTTCTGGTTATTCCGATTTTGAAGGCTTATCTTTGCGAGTTTGTATATAACAAGCATCGCTGCAAAACATGCCGACGTGTTCTTGTCGGCTTTTTGTTGTTTCGATAGATTCTTTTTTTAGCGAGCAGCTCTATTTTCGCAATGGTTGACCTGAGGCTGGCGAACTCAAGTATGCGCCTCATCGAAGACAGGCGACTTGAGTGTGCAAGCCAACTCCGCTGAAGATTTGAGTGGAATCTCACGCTATGCCCATATAAAGAAACTCGCTTTTTATACTTGCACACGCTATGTTAAGCATCTGATATGGGAGAGCTTATGATCGCGTGAGATTTGTAGGTGCGTCTGAATATGAAGGTGTGTTCAGCTCGTTTTTTTTTTCTAATGAATGTCCTGAACTCGACCCCCCCCCCTCTTTTTTGTGACAGTTCTATACAGCAATCCCGCAGTATAGTAGACGCATAAAATCAACTACTTTTTGTTGTAGACGTCATTCGTAACCCGGTGCGCGATTTTATGCTTGCGTAAACAAAGCGAAATGTTAGAAGTGTTCTGTTCTCTAAATCGCCCCCTCGTCTTTTTGCTGTACACACATATCAGTTTCTTCATAACGTTAAAGCAGAAGACGGTGTTCGCGGGCGCTGTTCTTTATTTTTTTTTTTATTTATGCTCTGCTGAGTGTAATTGTTTGTTCACTCTCTCTCTCTTTTCATACGTGCCAGATGCGTTAGATAGATTTGTTTGGAACACCCGGCAGTACTTACTACGGCGCTGTGTCTTTTTTTTTTCCTGCAAAAATACGCGGAGCGTTAAATATTATCAACACTAAGACCTAACGATCTCATCTCACGAGATGACCCGGTTAAATACTGTAGAAACTATAACGCCAAACAACCTCATCTCACGAGACGCTCACACTGCCGCATCCCGTTTCCGCGATTCTCTACTTGCGCCTATGTCCGCGTATATGCCTTTGTCGGCGTCTTCACAAAGAGAGCTCGATGACCAGTTTATAACCGAGGAAGCGTTCGCAAGCCGTTTCGACTTCTCACTCGGCTGCTCGTACTAAGCTGAGCAGAACGTATTATAGCGCAGAAGCGTAAAAGTGAAAGTATATCGGCTGAAAAGGTCTTTAAAATATTCACGGCACTGAGTGGCCATCCTCACTTACTCCCCCCCCCCCCCCAACATTCCGTTTTTTATGTTCGTTAATTGCTTGCCTTTCTGAATACTTTAGACTGCGCATCTGCGATAATGGTCAGGTCGAAGAAAGCGCTGAAAGCGATAACGCTTCTTCTTTCCGCGTTTTGCCATCAAGCTGCCCTAGACGCACATGCACGGCGGCTGGCGAAAACAACTCATCAAAGCCTGCGTGTATGCATGGGCACTTAAACAGCGCTATCTTCACGGGGCGGCTACTCGTTCCAAACAGAGCGAGAACTGAGAAGGAGAGCGTTTTTATCCATCCAAGGAGATATTTGTTGATCTGAATGGACAGCGCCTAAATATATTTATAGCGCCGATAGCACCAGGTGCTGCGCGCGTTATATGCAGGTGCGTTCTCGTCGGAATGCGTACGCCTTTTTCATTCGTCTCAAACCGGTTGTTAGAGCTAGAGACACAAATTGGTCGTTGCAAGGGCTAGACTGTTGGTCTGAAAAAAGGAGTGGTATAGGGCTTTATTGCTAGCTTGTGCTTAGCTCCCTAATTTGGAATGTGGCGTAAATTTTCGTCCGGAATAACTATATGCCCGGTGGAGAGAATTCAGACGAGGTGACGTAGGCGAAGTGGTAAAACTTAGAATCTCTAAGCACTTTGGTATGGGCGAGTCGGTTCGTACATGCATGGCTCAAACAGAGCGTGACTGCAGACGAGGATGAGAGACACGAATACACCACGAGTGACTATAACACGTCCTCGGCGCAGTCGCGCTGCGTTTTAACTAAATTAACTTTCAAGTTCGGCTCTATTGTTCACCCTATTCGTCTTTAGTAATTTCGCTATCTTCAATGAAGGAGCTATAAGAAACTGAAGACTAAGAAGAAAACGAATAATAATAATAATAATAATAATAATAATAATAATAATAATAATAATAATAATAATAATAATAATAATAATAATAATAATAATAATAATAATAATAATAATAATAATAATAGAAGAAGAAGGTTTTCGCCTTCGAGTCGTCTTAAACGAATGCGTGAGGGAGCTTGTGGGTTTTTTCGAGTCTACGATACACAACTACGTGATATGCCAATCGCCTCTGTATATAGATGAGATTTCTTGCTGGGTCCTGCGTTTCGATTGGCTTCATCATGCTTCGCCTTCCTCCTTGGCTATCTTCGACATGGGTTGCGGGTCGAGTCCCACGCATATATACAACAGTTATTATCGTCGAGTCTTCTTGCGTTCTTCGGTTTAATACGCCCACGTTCTGGCTGTGAGAGAAGATAGAAAACACGAGCAAAATGAAATGACATGCCAGCTATAGGAGTAAGAGCACATAACACCATACTATTCTTCATCCCTTTCAGCACCCTCCATTTGAGCCCCGCATTTGAGGGAATAACAACTTCTCATGCATAAGTATCACTCGGTCCTCGAACTCATAATGTGCCGTTTTATACGAAGTGCGTGTGTTTGTGTGGCGATGAGGTGAAAGGGGGGGGGGGATAACAGTCATAGTAACGGGATCTTATTCACTCCTTGCAAGGGTCTTATTTCGTCGTACCGCTTTTCGATTCTTTCCAACTCCGAATAGTCGTCAGCCAGAGAAATCTGCTACACGGGTGGCATGCCGGGTGTCTTATGTACGCACCCCTCAGAACTTTACGAGCCTCGGCTGGCGATGCGTAACGGTGTCAGCCCGTATTTATATATGGCCACTTGCACAACGCAGCTCGTCTGGCGGCTCATTACGTATACGCTGTGCTTGACGAACAAAGCCCCGTGCAGGCCGTATGCCGATCCTCGTACGTTTTTGTACAGATCTCATAGTATCACCAGAACTATAAGCAGCTTTAAACTCGGTCGCAGCACATGCGAGGGGACGCCATCAGAGTACGCTTAATTTTGACTACTGCTTGCTTTCGTAGGTGAAATAGTTCAGGCGTTCTTCTATATACGTGTTCCTACGGAGCGAGCGAGATACAATAAGCCTCGGCCACTCCATTTTTATACTCTTTGACAACAAAAGAAAAATACTTGAGCGACCGCAATGGTAATTATAGCAAAGATAAGGCTGCCTCACAACAAAGCCTTCAGTTGGGTAAGGGGTGGGGGTAAGGGTCTGCGAAGCAGTTATGGTGTCTGCAGTAGTGGATGTGTTCGCATCATGTGTTATGCCCTCCCCCTTCCGAAACCCTTTCATTTTAGCGAGCGTTCTGGGCAACAGTGCGTTTGTACGTGCGGCGACAGTCGCGTCCCGGTCCTCCGTTCTTGGTCGAGAAATGTGTTTGGAGCAAAAGACGGTGCAGAAAGAGAAGCGAGGCAAGTAGCTTTCTCGCGCTTCAAAGCAGGACGCCTTAAGGGAAGAAGGAAAGAAAGAAAGAAAGAAAGAAAGAAAGAAAGAAAGAAAGAAAGAAAGAAAGAAAGAAAGAAAGAAAGAAAGAAAGAAAGAAAGAAAGAAAGAAAGAAAGACGATGCAGAAGAATAAGGTTGAATGAAGAAAGGAGGGCTCCGGTGTCTTTCTCTTCCGCCATATAGCGCGCGCAGTGCCGGTGCTCGTAGTTTAATTGCCGTAAGAAGGACTACGTGTCGCGGGTCAGCCACCTCCGTGTGCATAACGACCTAGCGTTCCGCGCGTCTGCTTTCCGCCGCCTGGCGGCCTTGATTCGATACGCACGCGCCGTGTCTCGACCCCCCCCCTCCCCTTTTCCTTCTCTCTTACGTTTTCATCGTTCTTTTTACGCGAGAAGTTGTACCTCTGAAATGTCGTCCTTAAGCAGAAAGCAAAAGAAAGCCCGGTGAACCGGCAGAGAGATGTCGCAGCAAGAGAAAGAAAGTTGGCAACTGTAGCAGAACGTGTTGCGTTTTCTTTTTTACAGCGAAACGGTATTAGTCTACACAGTGCCGTCGTCGTCGTCGTTCGAGTAGTAGCAGTAGTAGTAGTAGTAGTAGTAGTAGTAGTAGTAGTAGTAGTAGTAGTAGTAGTATAGTAGTAGTAGTAGTAGCAGTAGTAGTAGTAGTAGTAGTAGTAGTAGTAGTAGAAGAAGAAGAAGAAGAAGAAGCAGTAGTAGTTGTAGTTGTAGTAGGCGTCAAGCAGGCCACGTGGCCAGAAAGGGGGAACGAATAATACGAAATGGTGATGATGCTCTAAACTATGATGATGACGATCATGATGAACTTCAGTGCAAAATACCGGGAAATCAATTCGCAATTTCATTAGCTACATAAATTAGAGGCTTACATTAGTTGTAATAAACAAAGACAAGGCATAGACTAACTATTCGCACTTTCATTAATTACATTAATTAGAGACTCGCGCGCCTACTGCTTCACTGTCCGAGACGGTTTTCACGGCGAAGAACTGGCTGCCTTTTTTTTCCCGCTCTTAAACTCTAAAGCGCGGGTCTTGTTTAGTTTCCTTAGGTCAACATGTACCAGCAATTTCATCTGTCAGCTATTCAACGTGAAATAGGGTACTTTTTGAGCCTATAATTTTGGCTCGCCTATAGTGCTGCCGCAAGCGTAGTCGGTTGTTACGTCTTCCCGGATCATACGCTTCTTTTCTACGGCCTCCTTTAAGAACGAACGAGCGGGTTCTACTGCACAAGCTCTTTTTGTCGAAGTAGGTGATTCAGAGTTGTGACGCTTTTAGTTGGCTTGACCACAGCGTCTTTCATTGAAGGAGTACTCCTGGTTGCATGCACCCTTGGCGAAGGTGAACACGGGTACAGCAAGAAGCCTAGACGAATGCAGCGGCACCATGGAATGCGCTGGCTGATTCTTGAGTCGAAAGATAGGAACGACAGAATCTGGATGCCATAGAAGTCGGCCGCAATGTTTGATGCCTGCGCTGACTTTCCACAGCGCGATGGTACTCCTGCTGCTTCTGCATGTCGTGAGTGATTGTGTTTGCGATGGGGGCTTCTCGGTTTGTCTATTCTCGCTCGTTTCTTTGTTGCGGCTTCGCAGAGCCATTCAGAACGCGAAAACTCGTTCCTTAGAAAAAAAATATGCATGTGTGTCAGTCGAATTAGGCGAGACGGCGGGATTAATTCGTGTATTCGCCGTGATGCCAGTCGCGAGGCGAGTTCGTGGCGTGCGCGCGGCGAGGGGGACGATGGGAAGAAGCGAGTCACAAAGAAACTGTGTTGCCCCACGTGACGCGATGCGTGACGTGATTACGTATGCTTGTTAGCCAGACGTCCGTTCCTTTACTTTTCGCGATTCTATTGTCACATGTCAGTATAAACGGACGCTGCACGAGAGGCACCCTGCTACTCCTTGTAGCGCGACTCGAATGCATGAAAAAAGGCCCACTCGTGGACTAGTTAAAATCGGTCAACTGGAAATTTATTTTTCATCACGTTTCTCAGCATCTTCTAAGATTTACGAAAAGCATACAGCTGCAGAGAGAGAGAGAAAGGTAAGGGAAAGACTGGGATGTTAGCCAGAAGAAATGTTCGGTTAACTATCCTATACATGGAAAGGGGAAAGGGGACGCGAAAGAATGAAAGAGAAGAGTCTGACAACACTACAAAGTCATCACAGTCGCACTGTCCAAGAACTACTCAACAACATTGTCAGTGAACATTGTCAGTTGTGGAAAACATTGCAACACGTAAGCGACGGATAATGTAAACAGATATTGCACAGTGTCAGGTCGCATTTGGCACATAAGCCAGACAGCACTACACAGAATTGGTTACATTGCAGTGAGAGAAAGAGAGAGAGAAGTGAAAGGGAAATTGCAGGAATGTTAAGCAAGCACGTGGGCAATTTGCCACCTTACACTCTGCGATGAAAGAGCTTTCGCAAGACACTTGCAGACACAAGAAACGACTAGTGTAGGATAAACATAAAAATTACCTACGGCTCATCAGTTCACGATTAAAAGTCAATCTTAAGCTTAGGTTTTGCTGTCTGATACCACGTAACGATGTTGCTGTCATGAAAGCACCTCCCTACCATGCGTTCACTTCTCTTTTTTTAGGGGGGGGGGGGGCAGAGCATTTTTAAGGAAGTCGGCGACCCCCATCTCCGAGGTACCGAAAAATGAACGGGGATGTTAATTCATCTTGGCACTTTATCTAGCCCTCTCGCCAAGTATTAAATACACACCGAGTTCATCCATTCTCTCGAATATAGAAAATTGTGAACTCCAGCTGTGTGAAGGTTGTGAGCCGCCTGTTGTTTGGCTGGTGAACATATCCTTCGTCTACTGAAAAACCAAAAAGACGCGTACCTTCAAGGAAAAAAGTAAGGACAGGACAGAAACAGGACTTTTTTCCTTGAAGGTAAGCGTCTTTTTGGTTTTTCAGTAAGCATGTACCAACTAGCCCAACAAAAAGTTCTATTAAGTTACATATCCTTCGTCTATATACTATTGAGCAATGAAAGGCGAATGTGGTAATTCTTGGAACAAATGTGAAATAGAGCTTTAAACAAAACAAAACAAGCATGACTGTGATTATGGGAAGGGCGGGTATGTATTCAGGTAGTTGAAATAAAGGAAATGAGCAATTGCTCCAAATTTATGCACACGTGCAACATAATTTTGTTGCTAGAGCTTGGCAATGGCTGTGTCTAGACAACGAGAGGGTATACAAACTGTAGAGAAGCATTGGAACACTGTAATGGGCCGTCCTCTCGAGCACCTTCTAGTGGGTCGCCCTCTTCGTCTCTTCTCGGGGAGCACGCCCCTCGTGCTCGTGCTCGTGAGAGTCTGCGAGGTTGCGCTCCGTCGTGACTGTCGTCGCTGTGCATCGTCGCCGTCAATCGCGCCGTCAATAAACACCTTTACAAAGCGGTGGAGAGTGCTGTACCGTCACCACAACTTCGGTCTCCATTCGATGCCCCTGGAGCTACGATCCCGTACCGTACCATCTACCATGCCGCAAGACGCCGCTCAGCAAACGCCGCCTCCTGCCCCGACCGCTTGTCCCGGTGTCCCTCGCATCCGCGACCCTCCTATCTTCACCGGCGCGGATGGCACCGACGTGGAGGACTGGCTCGCGATTTACGAACGGGTGAGTGTTTCGAATAAATGGGACGAAGCAGGCAAGCTCAGCAACTTGGTTTTCTACCTCGCGGGTGTGGCAGGCATGTGGTACAACAACCATGCATCCGATTTCCCGACGTGGTCCGATTTCAAGACCGCCATCGTCGACGTGTTTGGCCGCCCTGCCGTTCGGAAGCTCCAAGCCGAACAGCGTTTACGTGAACGAGCTCAGCAGGCAGGTGAGTCGTTCACGAGCTACATTGAAGACATCCTTGACCTGTGCAAGAAAGCCGACGCGAGCATGTCGGAGTCTGACCGAATCAGGAATATTATGAAGGGTATCGACGACGATGCCTTCACGATGCTGCTGGCCAAAAACCCTCGCACAGTGGCAGAGGTCATTACGCTGTGCCAAAGCTACGAGGAGCTGCGCCGGCAGCGCTTGATGACCCGTCGACCGCCATCACGCGATGCTGATCTCGCGGGCTTGTCCGCCATTGCTGACCACTCCACCTTGCTCGCCGAAATCAAGTCGTTCGTGCGTGAGGAAATTGCCCGCCAGGTCTCTCTACTGGCTTTCGCTCCACCGCAGCATGTTGACCAGCCGCCAACTACACTTCTGCCTCCCCTCCGCCGGGCGATTCAGCAAGAAATCGCGGAGGTCATTCCAGAATACCACCAGCCGCCTCCAGTGCCTGCGCTACTAAGCTACGCGCAAGCTGTAGCCAGGCCGCCCCCAGCGATTCCTGCGACTGGCCCGCGAAGTTACGCCGAAGCCGTCGTCAGACCCCAGGCCTTCGACGCGGCTGTACCTCCTACATACGTCGACGTAGTCCCCAGGCCCCGACTGCTGCCCACAATGCACCCATATCAGCAGCCGCCTCGTCCATCCCGTTCTGTGACATGGATGGGACCCGCGAACCGCTGGCGCACTTCCGACAACCGCCCCATCTGTTTTGCGTGCGGTTGCGCCGGTCACGTCGCACGCTACTGCAATCGTGTACATTCGCCTCGGGTCGCGTCAACGCTCACCAGCCCATCAAGCCACCCTTATTATGACCAAGCGCCGCCTATGTCGCCGACGTCCCGCCCTGCACCGTCTAACCGCCGTTCACCGTCTCCACGACGTCGCTCACTGTCGCCGATGCGGCCACGTCCGGTCTCACGCGACCAGGAAAACTAGTCGTCGCAGTCCACGAGGCAAGGGCTGCGACGCTATCGAACTGCGAAAGCCCTCAGCGAAGCCCCCTCGAACGTGATAGACGTGTTTGTGGACGGTGTTCGCGCATCTGCCCTTATCGACACTGGAGCCGCCGTATCCGTTATGGACGCCAAATTTAGCCGATTACTGCGAAAAGTGACGACGCCGCTTTCTGGGCTCTCCCTCCGTACAGCCAACGCCCAAAGTATTAACCCTACAGCGGTGTGCACAGCCCGCGTCATTATTCACGATGCTCTGTACGCCGTCGAATTGATCATAATTCCTGCCTGCTCTCACGACGTCGTCCTAGGATGGGATTTTCTCTCCCGCCACGACGCCGTCATTCATTGCGCCCCAGCCGAAATAGAGCTCTCACCATTCGCTGATTTGACGCCGGCAGACGGTCCGTCGGCTGCGCGCAAAGTCCTTGTCAAAGACGACACCAAGGTGCCTGCAAACTCGTCAACGGCGGTGTCAGTGTACTGCGCCAGTCTCTCCGACGCCGTCGCACTTCTCTCACCATCTGACCGTGTTTGCACGAGAAAAGGCTTGCTGGTGCCTTTCGCGACCGTGCAAGTCACTCAGGGCAGCACGTCAATTTTTGTTATCAACCCATCTCAGTACAGTGTTATGTTGCTGCGAGGGGAATGTCTCGGCAGCCTGGAACCGCAAGTCATGCACAAGTCATGGACGAACCAGAAGAAATGCACTGCCACAGTTCCAGTACGCTCGGCGCTGTTTCGACGTCTGGTTCATCACCCGCTGATGTATTTGGTTCCTCCATTGCTGGCGACCTTACGCCGGTCCAGCGTTCCCAGCTTCTGGGCCTGTTGGATGAATTTCGCTCTTCTTTCGATGTCGCTCAAACTTCTCTCGGCCGCACGTCCGCCGTTACGCATCGCATCGACACTGGCGCCCAGCCGCCACTGCGGCAACGTCCATATCGCGTATCTCCCACAGAACGCCGTGTAATCAACGAGCAAGTTGACGACGTGCTTCGACGCGACGTTATTCGACCTTCTAACAGCCCCTGGGCGTCTCCTGTCGTTCTTGTTGCGAAGAAGGACGGTTCCGTGCGGTTCTGTGTGGACTACCGACGACTCAACAAGATCACTCGTAAGGACGTGTATCCACTACCGCGAATAGACGACGCGATTGACAGCCTGCAAGGAGCCGAATTCTTTTCATCTCTCGATTTGCGCTCAGGGTACTGGCAAGTACCTATGGCTGATGACGCTCGACCGAAGACCGCCTTTGTCACGCCCGACGGCTTGTACGAATTCAACGTCATGCCATTTGGGCTGTGTAATGCGCCCGCGACCTTTGAGCGCATGATGGATACCGTTCTGCGCAACCTGATATGGCACACATGTTTGTGCTACCTCGACGACGTCGTTGTTTTTGCTCCGGACTTCTCCACGCATCTTCAACGCCTGCGGCATGTTTTGACGCGTTTGAGCGACGCCGGTCTACAACTGAATCTAAAAAAGTGCCGATTTGCAGCACGGCAGCTGACCATACTCGGTTACGTCGTGTCCAAGGACGGCATTCTCCCTGATCCAGCCAAGCTTCGGGCCGTGACCGAGTTCCCCAAACCTACGTCCGTCAAAGAACTGCGCAGTTTCGTAGGACTGTGTTCCTACTTTCGGCGCTTCATTCGAAATTTTGCGACTATCATATCACCGCTGACGAAGCTCCTCGGAAGTAACGGGCCCCTCAATTCGTGGTCGTCAGAGTGCGACGACGCTTTCCCGAAGCTCCGTCGTTTGCTGACGTCGCCTCCCATACTACGCCACTACGACCCTACGGCCCCTACAGAGGTACACACAGACGCCAGCGGTGTTGGCCTTGGCGCTGTCCTTGCGCAGCGCAAACCAGGGTTCCCTGAATATGTCGTGGCATATGCAAGTCGTACGCTCACCAAAGCCGAGACCAATTACACCGTCACCGAAAAGGAATGCCTGGCGATCATCTGGGCCCTTACGAAGTTCCGACCTTATTTGTATGGTCGCCCATTTGATGTCATCACCGACCACCATGCACTCTGCTGGTTGTCATCATTGAAGGATCCATCAGGCCGCCTCGCCCGCTGGGCACTTCGCCTGCAGGACTACGATATCCGCGTGCTGTACCGCAACGGACGCCAGCATGCTGACGCCGACGCACTCTCGCGCTCCCCCTTGCCTGACGACAATACCCACAGCTCAATGTCTCACAATGCCGTTTCTTCCATCGACATTCACACTATTGCTACCGAACAGCGGAAGGATGAATGGATCGCTTCGCTGATAGACTTGCTCACTGATCCATCGGCAACACCATCCACTCGCGCGTTGCGTCGTCAAGCCCACCATTTCGCCATTCGCGACGACCTCCTTCACCGACGCAATTACAGCGCCGACGGCCGCCAGTGGCTGCTAGTAATACCCCGCAGTCTGCGTTCTGACATATGCGAGTCGTTCCACGCTGATCCGCAGTGTGCGCACTCTGGTGTATCGAAAACATACCACCGCATTCGCCAACGGTACTTTTGGCGAGGCATGTACCGCTACGTGCAGAAGTTCGTTCGCTCCTGCATCGATTGTCAGCGCCGCAAAACTTCAACGCACCTGTCGCCGGTGGGTCTGCAACCTCTACCTTGCCCTGACCGACCGTTTGGGCGCGTTGGCATCGATTTGTATGGGCCACTTCCTCTGACGTCGGCTGGTAACCGCTGGGCTATCGTCGCTGTAGACCACCTTACGCGATACGCCGAAACTGCCGCCCTCCCAGCGGCTACAGCGCGCGATGTAGCCTCCTTCCTGCTCCGCCGGTTCATGCTGCGCCATGGTCCACCCCAGGAGCTGCTGAGCGATCGAGGCCGTGTCTTCCTGTCGGAAGTCGTCGAAGCCATCCTCAAAGAGTGCAACGTTGTTCACCGCAAAACTACTGCTTACCACCCGCAGACGAATGGGCTCACGGAACGCTTTAACCGCACGCTCGGCGACATGCTCTCGATGTACGTCGCCGCCGATCACACAAATTGGGATTCCATTCTGCCTTTCGTCACCTACGCCTACAATACCGCACCTCAAAGCACCACTGGTTTCTCACCATTTTTCTTATTGTATGGCAGGCACCCGTCGCACACCATCGACACAATCCTTCCATACAAGCCGGATCGATCTGAGTGTGCGCCTATTTCTGCCACAGCCAGACTTGCTGAGGAGTGTCGCGAGCTTGCCAGAACCTTTACTACGCATGACCAAGAGCGGCAGAAGAGCATCCGCGGTGAGACCAACACTTCTGCACCCACGTTCCTACCTGGAGCGCTCGTATGGCTCTCGGTCCCTACCATAGCAACTGGCCTCTCTTCCAAACTACAGCCCAAATACGAAGGCCCCTACCGTGTCGTCGAACGCACATCACCGGTCAACTACCTGATTGAACCCATTGAACCATCTTCGGACATGCGCCGTCGAGGGCGCGACATTGTCAACGTGGACCGCCTCAAGCCCTACCATGACCCGCTCATAGTGACCAGCTGTTAGGTCGCCAGAGGACTCCCTTTTCGTACCCGGGGTAATTGTAGAGAAGCATTGGAACACTGTAATGGGCCGTCCTCTCGAGCACCTTCTAGTGGGTCGCCCTCTTCGTCTCTTCTCGGGGAGCACGCCCCTCGTGCTCGTGCTCGTGAGAGTCTGCGAGGTTGCGCTCCGTCGTGACTGTCGTCGCTGTGCATCGTCGCCGTCAATCGCGCCGTCAATAAACACCTTTACAAAACATAATTAATAAAACACGTGCAGGTTAATTAGCGATGAATTGACTGGTTACCCTGCGCAATCGAATATGTACAAGTTGAATGAAAATTAATAATGAAAAAGGGAGAGGAGGGGGGAATGAGAAGTAAGGAGCAAGTAGCGTGCCGCAGCCGCCAATTTATAATGCTGTTTAACACAATCACAATCTAATGTACTGTCCGGGTAGTTTTGAGAGAAGGCAGGTGGGTGATGCTCTCACACGCCGCCGTGTTTATATATGTATATTAACGACTGTAGGCTGTCATATTCTTTTTTGTCGCCACAGTGTCCCATTAAGCGGTTGTCACAGTAGAGAACTGTCCCCTACGCGAGTGAGAGTGCTTTTCTTTGTGCGCACAATTCCAACGATATCTGAGTGCCTACGGAATTCTGCATTTCGCTCACAAACGAAACGAAAAATTACCATGCTGGAGATTGCGATCACGTGACTGATGCTCTCGTACCGCAAAACGAGGCGTCCTTGTTTTTACCATCATTAGGGCGCAGGTCTGTTCCGTGCGTCCGGTGCTACGCAGTCGCGATTAAACTTTAGAAAGTCTATTTCGAGAGCAAGGAAAATTAATATAGGAGAAAGAGGCATAACGTTGTTGCATATGCACAGGTTAGGTGCCTCGAGCGTTGCCTCTGTGGATGGGTCACCGTTGTCCGGATTGCACGCCCTCTGGAAATTTAGAACGCTTTGCTTAATGAGGCCGGCAGGACCTGCCTGAAAGCGGGCGTCGCATACACGGTCCTGTAAAAGTGTGTACGCCCTGTACTATTTAGGACAGAACGAGAGAGGGGGCTGATTTGTAAGGAAAGGTGAATAGGTCGGTCTGGTGCGTTAGGGGAAGCGAGAGGAGGGATGGAGCGTTCGTTGCTTTGTAGAAGCGTGCACTGCGCCGATGAGAAGACCAAACAAATAAAAAGCAACGAAGAGTAGGCGGCGAATAATGAAGGATGATGACACATGTCCGCGTGACTGAATTGCGCCCGAGTCTCCTTTGCCGGGTATATTTCAAACGAACACGCCTCCAAACATCGTTCAGTTGAATATTCACGCGACTAGATACCCGGTCGCGTTTGCGCTCAGGCTAACCAACCTTCTTTTGAATAACAAAATACGCGAGCTGTATTCGATTCATTTATGAAATATCACTTATGTTTACAACGCATGTACATGTGTTTATGGCCTCATTGACAAGAGAGCTGTGTCAAACATCTTGATGGAGCCTCTGGAAGGTGACAGAATACAATGAGTAAAAAAAAAAACGGTGTTGACGGAAGTATTATGATATGACGCTGATTGTACCAAATTTGTCCGCGAAGCAAACATGCATGTTCAACAACATGACAGTAAAGTTGGAAATGATAATCAAGTCAGACCCTTATATGTTCCCTGCTTAACAGCCATTGTTACTCATCGTAAGATAACAGCGCGAAAACAACGGACGAATACACAGAGACAAACGTGCGCTGACTTCCAACTGGTTTATATATGCAGAGAGACAGAATTTATAGCACAGACATATCACAAGAAACAGATGATCACATCATGCGCAGAAGTTCCTTTTTTTATTAAGAAGAACGACTGAAGGAATAAAGAACTAGCCCAATTTACTGCCATCGTAAAGCCATTGTTACATACATTCACCGCCCGTGATCAACTGATGAACCGGTAGTCAGGAGGAATGCCCACACAAACCCTTTAGTATTCTGCGTCTTCAGCGTATATTTAAAATCTGCCCTACCTTCTAATCTACTGTTCTTTGTCTTCTTGACCGAGTGTTGGTATATACAACCGCGTTCATTCATGTGTACCCTCATTTCTTCCTAAAAAAAAAAGCCACAGTTTCGCCGTAACGGTGAAGCAATGAATGCGATAGCAATAAATTGGAATGTAACGCGAAGAACGGAAAGCAGCTCGAAATTGCCAGCGCGTCGCTCGAGCCCAAAGGACGCACGAAAAGAACGCACACAGAACGAGCGCGAACTATCATGCGTCACAGCTCGACACTGGAAGCGCACTGCTCAAACATAAAGCAGGACGCACGAAACGAACGAACAAGTACACACAGGACGAGCGCAAACTAACTGTCCCAGTTGTTATTAAATGTGAAGCATTTCTTAGCGAACTTCTGCGACTTTGAGCGTATCTATCTATCTATCTAGCCGCCTACGACTTTGTGCTCTCCTGGTCGCTTGGTTTATCGAATGTACACCAAAATTGGTATGGCGTAACATGACTGTATGACGAACATAAATCTCAAGTCATAACATGAAAATCATGACACGCATGTCATGTACAGCGTGATTTACATGCCGCGCTCATGGTGCGCTGGCAAACGTTTCGCTAGCTTGATATACACCAAAATTGGTATCTTGTGACGTGACTGCATGACGAACATAAATGACACGAGTTAACATGAAAATCATGACACGCATGTCATGTACAGCATGACTTACGTGCCACGCTCATGGTGCGCTGGCGGCCGTTTCGCTAGCTTGATCTACCCCGAAATTAGTATTGCGTGACGTTACTACGTGACGAACATAAATGACACGAGTTAACATGAAAATCATGACACGCATGTCATGTACAGCATGACTTACGTGCCACGCGCATGGTGCGCTGGCAGCCGTTTCGTTAGCTTTATATACACCAAAATTGGTATCTTGCGACGTGACTGTGTAACGAACATAAATACCACGAGTTAACATGAAAATCATGACACGCATGTCATGTACAGCATGACTTACGTGCCACGCTCATGGTGCGCTGGCAGCCGTTTCGTTAGCTTTATATACACCAAAATTGGTATCTTGCGACGTGACTGTGTAACGAACATAAAAAACCGAGTTAACATGAAAATCATGACACGCATGTCATGTACAGCATGACTTACGTGCCACGCTCATGGTGCGCTGGCGGCCCTTTCGCTAGCTTGATCTACTCCGAAATTAGTATTGCGTGACGTGACTTCGTGACGAACATAAATGACACGAGTTAACATGAAAATCATGACACGCATGTCATGTACAGCATGACTTACGTGCCACGCTCATGGTGCGCTGGCAGCCGTTTCGTTAGCTTTATATACACCAAAATTGGTATCTTGCGACGTGACTGTGTAACGAACATAAATACCACGAGTTAACACGAAAATCATGACACGCATGTCATGTACAGCATGAATTACGTGCCACGCTCATGGTGCGGTGGCGGCCGTTTCGCTAGCTATATATACACCAATATTGGTATCTTGCGACGTGACTGTGTAACGAACATAAAAAACCGAGTTAACATGAAAATCATGACACGCAAGTCATGTACAGTATGACTTACGTGCCACGCTCATGGGGCGCTGGCAGCCGTTTCGCTAGCTTGATCTACCCCGGAATTGGTATTGCGCGACGTGCCCGTGTGACGAACATAAAAACACGAGTTAACATGAAAATCATGACACGCATGTCATGTACACAGCATGACTTACGTGCCACGCTCATGGGGCGCTGGCGGCCGGTTTCCTAGCTTGATATACACCAAAATTGGTATCTTCCGACGTGACTGTGTGACGAACATAAAATAACACGAGTTAACATGAAAATCATGACACGCATGTTATGTACAGCATGACTTACGTGCCACGCTCATGGGGCGCTGGCGGCCGTTTCGCTAGCTTGATCTACCCCGAAGTTGGTATTGCGCGACGTTACTGTGTGACGAACATAAATAATAGGAGTGAACATGAAAACCATGACACGCATTTTCCTCAATGACATACAAGGCAATGTATGCAGCTCTTTGCTGGCTGCTTCGCATTACATCGATTCCCACAACGCGTGGGATCTGCCGGCTTTTTTATTATTGATATTTATTTATTTGCACACACAAATACACAAGGACACAGAGGAAAGAGGGAGATGGCAGGCTGACAACTGCCACCTGGAGGGGCACAACGCCTTCCCGGAAGAAAGGATACACACTTGCAAAAGAAGTCACGTCGAAAAAAAAATGAAGACGAAGGTACAAACTGTTACAAAAACTTTCGTAGGAACAGTTCACGATCCTCCTGCTGTCTCTGTACTGATCACCGCTGATCGACCATTCTTATCTCTTTGTCCTGCAAAGATCTCTTAGTGTGGTAAGCTTATACCACGAAGCAGTAATAATCATCTCGATGCTGCACGTTCCTGTACACAATACGCGCAAGCAGGAAAGCAGGGAAGCAGGAAACCGCTGTCAATAGCCGCAAGTTTAGAAAGTGCCTCAGGGTAGTTCGAGAAAGGTATTGCACTACCAGAGAGGGCTACGAACGGCGTGTGTGCGTACGCGCTCTAATTGACAGGTTGGCCGAAAGGAAAACACTGGGGCCTCAAACGCGGCGTCGCGTGCGTGTACCTCTTTGCGGTTGATGACAAGGCGTCCGGCAGCGCACAGACAGCGAGTGTCTGTTAGCTGTCAGGCGAGGCAGCTGCGGGAAAAAAGAAAATGTCGAGGAAATCGGAGCGCCGGGGAAATTATTCGACCGAGCGAAAGTCAACGGATCGCGAAGTGTGCACCGTATGTACAGCTAGCCCATACGGTAAATGGAGCGCATCGTCGGTCGTGCTTCTGTATTCCCATGTAGTACGTATACAACGTATGACTGAGCCAGTCGTCCCGTCTTGTACGTACAAGCCGTGTTCGGCGGCGTGCGTGCGTGCTAGCTCGCGAGCACGTGGCGTGCCGAACAAGCTCGGTTGACGTGCGTGCGCGTTCTTTGTTTGTCGAGCGTAGGTTTTGCGTGCTCCATTCCTTCTATAGCGGCAAGTAAAGAATAAGATTAAGGAAGAAATCAGACGGTACAGGAAATGAAGCTGGTTTAGGGGAGCAGTAAAGGGAGTCCGTGTAGTATTGAAAGTGCCGTATTTCTTCCGTAAACGGGTAGAATACATGATGCATTGTTTTGTCTGCCAACTGTAGCCTGCATATTATACTTAAATGCTTGCGTGCTGCAGGCAGGTTTCCTTTATTTTTTTTTTTCGTACGAGGAAGGATTCTTGAGGAAGGTGCTTGTGCTCGCATTCATAGTGAATTACCGGTGTGGTAAACAGTATGAACGCAAATAGAAACCGGAGTCGATTGTCTCGCCGTACAACTATTAGAACATAGTTGCACGGTCTACTACAACCAATAGAACAGTTCCTTCCTGGTCTCTAATGTGTTTGTATGTCTCTTACGCCGCCTCGAAACACATAGAAACCGATGGCTACAACGGCACGTCCCATGTGGCTGCCTTCATGCATTTCACAAAGTGTCTCAGCCTGTCACTGGGAAAGAAGGCAGAGGAGATTACGCTTGACATTTATAACGCCTTTCGAGCTAGTTGGTTGTTCATCATCACAAGGCAGATACAGCGCACAAGTTGACGAAGACAGGCACAAGGAAAACTCCTGGGCCTCGTGTGTGTCTGTCTTCGTGAACTTGTGCGCTTTGCCTTGTGACATTTATAAACCCGTCGGCGGCTATACGTCATCTATCAAAGGAAGTGCATCGACTTCTTTCACAAGAATAACGGAGGTTGCTCTCATCGGGTGACAGAATGAGAACATAGATAAAGCTTTAGTTGTGTTAAGGGAAGTTTATAAGCGTTTTTTTTTTTTTTCGTAAAGAAGTGAACCGTGAATTTTTAGCAAGAGAAAATGTCTGGAAAATTTTAGCCTTGTTGGGTGTATACAGCAATCGTACAGGTTCATACCTCTCGTTTCGTGTCAGCTCGTGATGACACACGAAGTTGGGTACGCAGATGTACTTATGTGTCTCTTATGTACTTATGTAGCGCCTACCTATCTCTACGTCTGTGTCGCGTCCCTTTCTTTTATGTGCCGCGCTAATACACGCTACGTTCATGGACGATCAAATCGGCCGATCAGCAACCCTTCTATCCTCTACTTACGCGTGATCGCTGGTTGGATTTCCTGCACCGACGAAAAAGGAGGACTCGTGTTGCCCTGCAACCGACTTGCCCGATTCATTGGCCACGTTGCCACCGAAACATTGTGTCACGTGGATGTTTAGACGCAGCTAACATAATTCATAAAACAGCGCCAATGACGACGATGGAGGAATTAGAGAACAGCAGTTTATTTATTGTGTTAGCACATCACCTCGCCCAGCTGTCCTGTACTTCAAGTGCAGTGGTCAGGGGTGACACCGTCGTGAATTCCTAGGACATCTGACGACAGTTGCGGAACGCCTTTGCAAGTCGAAAGTCTACTGCGCGTATTTTGTGGAGAATCGACGGGCTACAATGTAGACCCATTACATTGCTGGTTCATCGCATCTTTACGAGAGATAGGCATAATTTTTAAGTGAATAATTGGAAGAGTATCGGGCCTATATGTGGAGTAAACGAGAGTATATAGAATTAAGAAAACTAAGGCGTGTGAAGCCGCTGACATGTCATTTCTGTCGTGACGTTATCATTTTCGTCATCCTTATTTTATCGTCTGAAGGAAATAAGATGACTTTTAAGGGCTCGTTTTTCTTCGTTAGACAAAATATTAATGAGAACTAACAGACAATAATGCCAAGGAAAGTACAGGGGATGTTATTTGTAGTAATTAGAATATAAATGTGAAGAAAGTAAAGTGGACGAAAAGATAACTTGCCGCCGGCAGGGACCGATCGTCGTCACGCCTTCGTCACACCTCGTCGACGACCGATCGTCGTCACACTGCATTGCATCGCATCCTGTCGCATCGCCCCCACCTCTCCTTAGCAATCAGGGAGGAGGGGAGGGGGGAGTCTGCCCCACACGTTTATTCAGTCGGACCTGCTCCGTCAATTCCGCACAGGTTTTTGACGATAATGGCGGTCGAAGACCTCTGATATTGCATTCCAAGAACTGCTTCCTTCCCACATTTACCCCCGGAGAGCCGTGAACCAAGAGCAGACCATTGTGAAAAGCACGACATTGCTTCGTTTTCATTTTCGCATCCATTGCGAAGCCTATCTTTTTTTTTCTGACTCGACCAACAGGAATGGGAGGGGAGGGGGGGGGGGAAGCTACGATAAAACTTGCTCCATACCCCTCCCCGTTTATGAATAGCCCTGCGCACATCTATGAGTCTATGACTGCAAGCACAGGTATGCGAAATGCTTTCAGCAGTTAGACAGAGACGTTTTCTATTATGCGAAGCACTTCTCGGGAGGTTCTCTGCAAGCAACTATAGGCATCAGGATACCTGTGCATGCGAGTGCAATCTGTTCGGAACGCAGTGGACGCGAGAGAGCAGTGCACGTGCTGGTATTATACGCGACGACTTGGAAAACTGCGTCGGTAGCAGCTCACTGCGGGCCTCGCCCAGAGCGGGGACCGGATTCCGAGCTCTTAATTATGGACGAACCGGTCGAGCCGCGGATCGCGCGCGCTTCACGGCCAATGGCTATGTACGGCAATGTTTTCGCCACCGAACGGCGGCCGTGCCACGCCGAGCTTGGTCCGGAGTCAATTAGGCTGATGAAGCTCCGGTGTTTTCCTGCGCGAACGTTATAACAAACCCGCACCTCTACCCACGTGGCTGTTTTGTTCTGTGGCGAGACGTAGCCGTGGTTTGACGCCATGCCCAAACGCGTCGTGGAGTAAGAGGGCTACGCTGGCGGTGAAACCTTGTAATAATAATAACTGTTCGGGATTTTGCGTCCCAAACAACTGATATATATGATTATGAGAGACGCCTTAGTGGAGGGCTCCGGAAATTTCGACCACCTGGGTTCTTTAATGTGCATCCTAAATCTAACTACATGGGCCTCTAGCATTTTGCCTCCATCGTAATGCGGCCGCCGCGGCCAATATTCGAACCCGCGACCTTCGAGTCAGCACTCGAGCACCCTAACTATATAGACCACCGCGGCGCGTGCGTCTGAAAACTCGTGAAGTCGTTGACCGACGCCTTTGTGGTACAGTAAGTTGCATATGCTATACGTTGAGATACGAAGCTACGCTGCACCTTAATTGGTTATTTGTGGCGCCAGCTACGCACCGCATAATAGCTTTTCAACAAGCCTTGAATATGCCGCTATGCATTTCGATAGTCAGAGGAAGGTCAGTGAAGTTTTATTTGTACGTTTCTATCTCATCGTATAAACTTGAAGAAGAAATGGACATGGAAAATATGTTAGTAAGAATCCAAAAGCCAATATTAACCGCTATTCATTAACAGCAACAGACTGGTTTTCAAGAGAAGGCGAGCGCTTCACACGGATGCAGAAAGTTAGTTAAGCACAGGACCGGGTTCGATCGACTGCGAAGAAAAAGAAGACGAAGGTGGCTTTTGCCTTCGAGTCGCCTTAGGCAAAATACATGAGGGACCGTGTGATGTTTCTTTAACAGAGGAGTTGTTGAAGCTTGATGTAGGGCCGCATCCAGCGGCCGCTGAAAACTCGGCCCAGCTGTGCAAAGGGAAGTGGAAGTATTGCATAGCCATGTATATATAGTATAGCGAGGGGTGGGAAAGGGAAGTGAGTGACGATGAGGGGAAAGGGGAAAGGAGAGGGTAAAGCACAGCATAGTCATGCATAGTATCGTATAGCAAGAGGCGGGAAAGGGAATTAAGGGTGAGGAGGAGTGATGTGGAGATGACAAGGAAAAGGAGGAGAGGGAAAGGAGGAGGGAAGAGGGCATAGCATAGTTTAGCGGAGGCGAGTGGAGGAGGAGGTTGCAGACATGCAGGTGGTCAAGCGGAGAGGAGGAGGGGTGAGCGGAAGCCACGTTAAAGCTAGGGAATGCTTTAGGGAAGGCTGAAGTCCCTAATGTTCCTAGAAGAGGGTAAAATCAAGGGACTTTAGGAAAGACCACCAGCTCCGCTGTTTCTCAGTCTTCGCACCACTGGTGCGTAGCTGGCCCTTTTTTTTTTTTTGTAAAACGAAGTGGACCATTACAAGATACAGCTCTGGGGGACGCATTACTCGTTGAGTTTTTAAGCGTATACACATACGCAATGATGGATTTTTATACCCGCGTCATCAGGCTCATGTGAACCCTCGAGCACGGCCATCCACGCAAGTCCACCACTAGCACAGAACGTCACTGCCAAGACGTGCCAATCCTCTCGCATCCTTTCCACACACCTCCCGGTGGCATCTCCCGAGCCAGTAAAGCACAGTGACAGCCGCTTTCTTGTCACGGTTCGTGCCAGTGGAAGCGGATTTCGGTTCTCGATAGAATGGGGCTGAGATACAAGCGCCCGCACGCAGCGGGAAATCGTCAAGGCCCAGCGGCCACGCCGACGCGCGCTTCTATGCAAGTGACGTAAGCCCGATGGTGGCTGCTGTCTTCTTCTCCTTCTTCGCGGCGCCTTTTTCGCGAGACCGTGGCCGATCACCTTTCGTTCCAATGCGCCACCAGGCGTGACATTCACCTTTCGGTGGAGACGAGTGCTCCGCTGGCCGACTGCCGATGGTGGTCACGGTGACGGCGTGCTGCAGCTAGCTCGCGTTGCAAGGAAATGCGCGCACACCAAAACCCATAGAAGGCGTCCTCCTCGGCGCAGTTACTCTCCAGCAACACGGTCGAGTGTTTCTCGACGCCTCATTTGTGCCGCGCCGGTGGGAGGTATCGGACCTCTCGCTGCGTCCTTCTACGCGTGCGGCTCTGGAGTCGTTCGCGAGCTGTTGCACACTGCCACCGGGTCTCCTGTATTCTTTGTCCATATTTCAAACGCGCTTTCTCCGTCCTTTATTTTTCTTTGTTTCTATTGCCTGGAGCCAATGTTGTTCGTTTGCGAATGTGTGCGTCTTTTGTAGATGGGTGTGCGGCCACACACGAGCGCCTCTGCGCCGATTCTATTTCTCCGGTCCTCTCGCGAACGGGCTTCGTCGTCGAAGCAGAGGGAGAGGGCGTCTCTTGCCGGAATTTCATTCGTCTAGTCCGTAACTCCTTGGTGCATCTCGGGAGTTCCCATGCCCTGCTATGTGCACGTTGGCGAGGCAACCACCCTCTTACAGAAACAGAATCGTAGGGCACTGGCCGACCCGGTCTTCAACGCGAGCCGCGCTAACTGCGTTGCTGCGGTTTCTTGGAAAAATCGGACTGAACGACAAAGCGTGACTGTTCACAGGCAATGTTGGTGTGTTATACTTGGATAATGCTATATTCTTGGCTTTGTAATGTCGTCACAGACCCTTCTTTTTATCTTTCATTCTTTTAGATCCCCTTTACCCTCCCTAGTTAAGGGTAGCAAACCGGAGGCTTCCTCTGGTTAACGACCCTGCCTTTCCTTTATCTTTCTCTCTCTCTCTCTCTCTCTCTCTTTGGCGAATCAATGGGAACGGGCTCTATAAGGGTATGAAAGCCCAACGTGTATGACCTCTGCCAGCGTATCGTTTCGTATCTCCCTGCGTTAGCGAGGTTCTATTCCCACGACTGCACCGTATTCATGCCAGATGCCTTGTAACCCTTCACTGCGTATGATCTAGCCCCAAACAAATGCGCACTTCAACGTTGCTCGTGTAAGCGCATCTGAATGTCTCTCGCAGCCCATTGTAAGTTGCAGTGTAAACCATTCAAAAGCTGCCAGAGCAACGTTTCAGAGCTGTTATTTGCGTCGTCGAGCTGTTATTTAGAGACTATTATGGAACGTGGTAGAGCAACGAGATAAACAGGGCTGCCCTCGGTGAAGCTGGAACGATGCGCCGTACGCCCGCGAGCTCTCCAGCGCAGTCAAAGCGCCTACGCATACACTTATAATAATACAAAACGGCTGACGTGAAACATTCACAAAGCTTGTATGCACAGTGAATAAGTGCCTTGAATGAGAATACATCTGCACTAACGGACTGAAACCTGCCGCGGCTGGTGCTACAGTGGTTATGGTGCTCGGCTGCTGACCCCAAGGTCGCGGGTTCTATCCCGGCCGCGGCGGTCGCATCTCTATGGAGGCGAAACACTAGAGGCCCGTGTACTTATTTCTAGGTGCATATTAAAGAACCCCGGGTGGTCGATACTTCAGAGCCCATCACTACGGCATGTCTCATAATCATGTCGTGGTTTTGTCACGTATTATAATTGGACAAATACACAGAATGTATTCAAACACTAATATTCTGCGGCTGTCCTCGCCACAATGTGCAGAGACAATCGCTCGCAGTCACTCTAGCTCGCCTTGACCACAGACCGAAGATGGCAGCAACGATTTTAAAATGTCATCCTGAGAAGTCAAAGACGAAGGTATTGCTACGATTTTTGAAGACAACAGACTTGCACCGGCAGTTGTAGACCAACAACGATATTGTGACAGTGAGGAGTGTGACTTTGTGTGTGTGTGTGTGCGTGCGTGTGTGTGTGTGTGTGTGTGTGTGTGTGTGTGTGTGTGTGTGTGTGTGTGTGTGTGTGTGTGTGTGTGTGTGTGTGTGTGTGTGTGTGTGTGTGTGTGTGTGTGTGTGTGTGTGTGTGTGTGTGTGTGTGTGTGTGTGTGTGTGTTCCCCTTTCCCTCTTTCTCTCACTCTTTCTATCTACCTCTAACTTTCAAACTCCCCTTTCCCCAGTGAAGGGTAGCATACCGGTCATTCTAGACTGGTTAACATCCCTGCCTTTACTCCCTCTCCTGTTCCTTTCCTCCTTCCTAAGTCTATACTGACCCAGCGTTTACGTTTACCTTCATTTTATTATCAGTAAAGCCAAGTTATCTCGCTCCGTGAACACCACCCAATATCGCGTCGCTCAATATCGCCAAACTACAGTTGTTATTCCTCGGCTACATGTTGGGAACGAGAGCGACGGCCTTCGACGCCGCGAAGTAAAAATGGAAAGCAACGACAACGGCCCAACCGACGCTCGTGCGTGGGCCGCGTTATGCCTCGTCGAGGTAATAGAAGATGCACGGGGCCCTCTTCCTCCGCGGGAGGCCACTCCGGATGGCCCGTGGCCCGTGACGGAACACTGCACGTCCTTGCCTGCCACGCCCGCTGCCTCCGAAATCCTGTAACACGCTCGCCCACCCGTGTTCTTGTAGGCACCGCAGGCACGGCTGCTGCTGCGCCCTTCAATTTACAGCAGCGTCCCGCAAACGTATACGTAGCGCGCTGTGGAGCGCTGCTGGAGGCGCCTCGTTGCTCGTGAGCGGCCGGTGCTTCCCGTGCGTGATTCGGTGCCTGCACTGCTGCGCGCCTTCGGCGCCGGGAGAGAAAGAGAACGTTCGCGTTGCGCATCTTATGTATGCAGCGCTGCTCTGCGAGGAAGGCCAACGCGCGTGTTCGGGACACGCTGTCTGGTTTGCTCACCGGTTTACAAGGTTGTTGGGCTTGCTCGCGTTGTAGCCTTGCCGACATGCATGGCTGGGAGGCGATCTAGGAGTTCGGGGCGATTGAGAGTTGTCGTCTGGGTTTGTAGGCTCTGATATACTCAAGGGATTGGAAGCTCACAAGCGACCCTTACTCATTCGCCTAACACGACCCGAAGGCGAAAGCCATCTTCTACTTTTCCTTCTCGGTCGATGTGTTGATCCTCCCCCGCCCACTTCCCAAAGCTTTCTGCACGTAACGTCGTTTTGTATTGCCTCCAGGATCGGAGGCGTTGCAAGCTTTCCTGCACCTCATTCTGGTTTTGTACTGCCTTCGCGATCGGCCCATTTTTGCCCAAGCGACGATGTCTTGTGATGACGTCTCCTTATGTGACGTCGTGGTGTCGTCACAACTTTGGCGACTTGTGACGTCATGGTGACGTCATCGTAATGATGATTCTTGCATCACTCGTGTTGACGCCGACGCCGAGGGATGCCGACGCCGACGGTCAATTTTCCCGTTCCATGAGGCATCTAAGGCTTTCGCCATAGAAGCTGCGACGTCATCATTATCATCCGCCCACTGCAGGGCGGATGATTATGATGACGCCCACTGCAGGGCGAAGGCCTCACCCATGTTACGCCAATCAACCCGGTCCTATGCTCTCTGCTGCCACGTTAACTTATTAATCTAATCTGCCCGACCTAACCTTCCTCTCTTCTCCTCGCGCGTTTGCCTTCTCTTGGAATCCAGTCAGTTACTCATAATGACCAGTAGTTATCTAGCTGCGACGTGGACATCGTAATTGCGATGGTTGCTGTGGCATGTGTGCAGCGGCAAAATCATTCCGCGTCGCATAAACGCGGAAGACGCACTTGCAAGTCACCGTTGTTCAGCAGGTCGGTGCTCAATGAAGCCTGTTAGCCTTCTCCTTTCCAGCAGCGACCCGTTGACTTTACAATGCATCATACGTTATGATGTTATGCGCTAGCCTAAGGAAAGACTAGTGGCAAACTAACCTTGTCCTTGCGGCGCGCATTATCCCTCGTGTTTCAATTTCGCCTATGTGATGTCTCATTAGAGGAAGTTGCTATGCGGAGAGCGTCGTGCATGGTGGCACGTCGTTGTCCTTGAAAGCAACCGTCATGCACTCGTATCATGTGCTAGTCTTTGCGCTGGTACAGAGGTTACGCTGCTCGTCTGTTCACCGGAAAGTCGCGGGTTCGATCCCGGTCACGGCGGTCGCATTTCGATGGAGGCGAAATGCGAAAGAGGCCCGTGTACTTAGATTTAGCTGCATGGCAAATAACCCTAAGTGGTCTAAATTCCCAGAGACTTCCGCTACGGCGTGCCTGATAATCATGTCGGGGTTCTGGCACGTAAAACACAAGATATTATTATTATCGTATCATGCGCTTACCTAGGGTAGTCATGTCGGGCGCGTATACTTGGCGGAAATGATCATCAATTAACAACTTTGGATCAAATTGACAAGCATTCATGTCAGGGCACTCTTTGAAGGCCCAGTGCCAATCGTAACGAAGGCTTTTAGTTGTGCTTGTATTGTTTATTAAGGCGAAAGCCTTATACGGCTTATAAGTAGAAAACAACACAAAAAATCCGGCGTCGGAGGCCTGAACACGAATGGTGCCAGAAGTTACGTGCGGCGCATGCTTCTATACCCCCGGTGCGAATCGAAGTTAAGTGTCAGTCAAATACAAATTAAATTGAATTAAGAGGGTAAGGATATGCCAAGTGATTATAAGTAATAATATGGTACATAACTGATTAGAACGTGTATTGAGGTGAATTAGTGGGAATCAAGGGTGAATTAAAGGCCAACTCCGGCGATTTTTCGAGGTCGATGGATCTCAATGAAATTCGCTGGGTACTTTCCTTTGCACGTTTCCGTCATTTATGCCAAATTACAGGCTTGAGACATACGCAGATTGTTTGCAAATGAATTTTAAAGATTGTCTGCAAGCTAGCGTTGGTTTGGCCGGCGCTTCGCTGGTCGTCCCGGCTGTCACAGTTTTCATACTCCGCGCCGGCGTGACCGGAATACTTTGCACGACTTCCGGTTCGTTCGTAACAACGTCTACGTCATACGTAGACAGTACACTCGGTTGAATTTCAGTTTCGGTGTTGCGCTTTTTTGCTTATTTAAAATTATTCTCCAATTTTCCGAGTGTTTCTGCTATCGGGCCCGTAACAGGAGCGTCTCAGAAACATAAAAGCACCATTACTTTGACATGGCCAAAAAATCGCCGGAGTTGGCCTTTAAAGGTGAATCGCATGATCAACATTTATCTCAAGGAGAGCGCACCCTTTCTCTCTCCCCAGGGAGCGAAAGAAAGCTAATTAAGCCTCTTTCTTCCTCTCACCCTCCCTGAAAGAGTGAGAAAGAGGCACCTCTCTCTCTTTTTGAATAAAGGAGCGAGCTTTGTGAAAGGAATAGCGGAAAGGTTTGTAGGCGGTGCATGTCTCTGGTTTGCTGCTCCTCACTGAATAAAAGGGAAAGGGAAAAACACGGGAAGGTGCAGAGATGATAAAGGGTCTGGCCTGGACAGGTTCATTGGTCGGATTATCATATAACATTTTTTTTTTCTTTCGTCGATAAAGAGAGCATGGAAATGAAGGTTACGCTCGAATCGCGAAAGACCTGCGCGCAGCGAAAGTACACAGAGGGACACATGTAAATTTGCGTCCTGCATCGACGTAGATTCCTCCGGACGATACAGAAATAGAACGCACAGAGGGCCATTCCTCCGACAGACATGGCCGATATGACGCGGTCCGCCCGACCGGGACGCGGGAATAAAATGCGTAGATGCTCGCTTTATGAAGGACGCGGGGGTCGATTTGGATGGGCGAGGCCTTGACAGGACGGCCAGCGATCAAGGCGAAGGCCGTCACATCGAGAGAAGTTGCGAGCGCTTGTCAGCCAAGCCTCCGCGAGACCCTGCGCGCTAGCAGGTCGAGAAAAGCGCGAAACAAAAATTCGGAACAAAATATGGAAAATGTCCCGCTGCAGTTTTGTGAATGTCGTCCTGGACAACAACAAGTACGCCCGCAGTCGGCTGTGGCGATGCAGATAACGTATTCAATGGCGCGACACGCGTCTGTGGGCAGTGTCGTTTGGCCAGCTGCTCTTTTATTCTGCTTCGGTGGCCTCACTTTTTCCCATTCGCGTTCTCATTCGTCATGTTGTTGTCTGTTTCGCGTCGCAGCGGCCTCAAGGAAACAACAACGCGTCTTACCATTCTTGAGCTTCGAGGGACAAGCGTACACAGCAACATGTGCGCCTTGGCAAATTGTTTCCCTCGATGCAATGACACAGAAATCAATCTTTTTATCTTACTAGCCGCGGTGCGAACTATTCACATTCTCAACTTGAGAAGCTTTTAGCGCAAAATAAGACAGGGACACAGATGGAGGGAACAACACATTAGGGGATCATCTTGCATCAGTCACCCATCAGTAACGATTTCTAAAAAAGAAGTTTCGCTCCTAAAGGAAAGGGGTTAACAATAGGTACGGAGAGATAGTGCCTTGGTTTGCACCGTTGACCGTGCGCATGTGCCGCGAGTGACGTAGTCCGAGTATATATGTTTTGTTCTGGCCTAATAAAGCCTTCAGTTGATAGTAGCGCTGGTGTTGTTCCCTTCCTCTGTGTCCCTGCCTTATTTTGCGCTAAAAGCTTCTCAAGATGAATATGTACCAACTAGCTCGACTTTCGGTCTTACTTCACATTCTCAAGTTACGTGCCTGAGTGATAACCAATTATTTGATTGACCGACTCATACCGACCAATATTTTCTTTGCTTTAATATCACCCACATCGGCAGATGTGGGTGATGTGGTAGATGTGGGCTGGGGATTTCCGTTGCATCAAGTGAGGTCGTGGGTTCATTTCCTGGCGACGGCGGCCGCATCTCGATGCGAGCGAATTACAAGGACGCCCGAGTGCTTAGACTTAAGTGCACGTTAAATATCCCCGGGTGCTAAGAATTAATCTGGCGGGCCTTAATACGGCATGCCTCGTAACCATATTGAAGTTCTGACGCATAAAAATTCTTATTTTAAACTTAAATTGATTTTATTGAATAACTAATTTAGTAACCATAATATTCAATGTCTAGGTTGAATTAACCTAGAATTAACTTGAGTTAATTAATTAACCTAGAATTAACTTGAATTAACGCTGAGCGTACCCAAATTCATGCGCTTCAAAGTTTTACGATTTGTCCCCATCGAAATGCGGCTGCAATCGCTGGCTGGTATTAAACAAAGGACCTTTGGCAGTGGTTTTTTGGGCCAGTTTGTATATGATTACAAGGTGAAGGGGTTGCAGCACGTCACCATGCATATCACGCGTTAAGGCCCGTCTAGAAAGATTTAGAAAATGCGGAGGGGGGGGGGGGGGTTAGTTTGTATATTTGCATGAATACTGCTGTGGATTCTTTACGTGTGCGTGTAGGTGTTCTAGAGAACGCCTTCTTTGAGTAAACTTCATTTGTAGGTCCAGCCTTTGTCCTGTGCGTTTCTCCTCTTGTGCTCAACTTGTTAGAACCCATGACAAGACCTTTAGCTCGAAAGAATAACGCCATAACCATTCACTGAACTACCGCAGCCTGCGATTCTGAATGTGACGGAAGCGGAAGCAACTAAAGGTGATTTTTGTTCGGGCGTGTTTTTCCGGAAACCCGGAAGCAATAAGGCCGCAAACACTTATCGAGTGCGAAAAGGAACGGAACTGGGATAACACTTTAATTATAGGTATGTCATCCCGGTTAAGATCCCAGTTCTTTGTGATGAAACAGACTGGGCCGCATCAGTAGCCTAAACTAAATTATGATAGAAATAAGTGACTCTTTACATTCGCACGTGACTTTGTGAAGCAAAACTACTCGCTCTAACCCTATTATTTACTTTTGTGTACACAAATCATTTCATGCTCTGTCGAAGTGTCTTCGTGTTCTGATACGGATCAAAACAAAAAAAAAACTTTGTTCAGACGTCAAGTAAGAGCTTTGCTTGTTAGAACCAACTGGAACACACCGCAGGGAAACAGAGCACGCAGCTACGTTCCCTCGGCGGATTGGCCGAGGCCGACTTTAGCTTCCAGTTTGTTGCACGCTTTTAACGAGACAGCTATAGGGCCACGTATAAGCGTCCCTGCGCGTGTGCAGTGTCTGCTCTACGTTCCGTCGAGCCTGTAATTAGGAGCTTACGGAGCCTGGCGCGGATGCAGCATCCCCGGCATTATAAGAAAGAACTTTAACGTAAAAAGAAGCTCGAATTCATGCCTTGTTATCTGCATGGGACACGTGTAATCTCGAGCAGCCTACTTTGCATAGAGCGTGATCGGGTGTGCGCATGCGCGAGAAAGAAAAGAAACTGGGCCATCTTGTTTGCGCGTTTCCGGTTCGCTGCCTCCGGCACGAGCGGGGCGTCTCATTATGCCGCCCATCTCCGAAAAAGCCTCCGGTTCCTTCTCAAGGTTGCTCGCGTGCTAGGGGCGCTTAGTGCTGTTCCGTGGGTTCATGCCCGGCTTTGTTTCTCCTGCGCGTTCCGTCTGTTTTTTCTTTGTTTTTTTTTTTCTGTGGATGTATTTTTCGGTTGGATCTCCGTTCTAGCTTCAAAAGAGTAGATGAGAAAATGTTGACCTGCACTTGAAACGACCCCGTTCCTTTGAAAATGGAGTAAAGTTGGTGAGCGGTTCACTGCCATCGCCTCCGCAGGCGCACTCGATAACAGAATGTTAGCGTGACACGGAGATTAGATAACCGAACGTTAGCGTGACACCGAGATTAGATGAACGAATGTTAGCGTGACACGGAGACTGGATAACTGAATGTTAGCGTAACGCACAGATGCGATACAGAATAACTTCTTCTTGGGCGAGTCGGTGTTTACTAAACATATTGTAGTAGTGCAAAATTGGAAAAGGGGAGTAAACAGAAGAGGGAGAGAGAACAAAGATGGACAACGGCCTGTTTTTGTTTTCTCTCCTTCTTCTGTTTCCTCTCTTTTTCCAACTTCGCACTACCACAACATCTTTAGCGATACAGAATGTTAGTGTTACACGCAGCTTCGATAACACAGTGTTCGCGTGACGCGTACATCGACCGTTAGACTTGCAAGTGCGCTGTGCAGTGTACGATCACTAAGGTGTGACATCGGCGATACGGCACGCTTCGTTTGGCATTGGCCGAAGTCCAAAGGGGAAATAAAGGCTTTGGAGTATAGGAGAGAGCTATTCATCATGGTTGCTTAGGAGACGTTCCGTTTAACACCGAGGTAAATTATTTGACGCACTTGGTCGAACACCCACCATCACCATTGTTAAAATACCTAGTTATATTCTTTGGCATGCCGCCTGGCTGGTTTGTTTTTGCTGCATCTACTAGAATATTCTACTCATTGACATTTATCATCACTCTAACGCCACTTGCATCATGTCCTAGTCACCACACTCGCTTCATGGCATTCATACTCGCTCAAATATCACTTATTAATTTTCGAATTGCGAGATGTGGTCTCGTGTACCTAAGTTTAGTATTACAAAGAGTTCTTGTAAGACTTTTTATAAGCTTTTCATATGACGCTGCGACGCAGTATCGAAGAGAATGCGCATTCACTTTTGGTTTCATTCATCCTTCTCATACGCTTTCTCTCTACCACGCAGGTTCACCATGACCTTGGTTCACAGAGGCTACGTCCAAGTGCTGCCGGCCGGCACATCGACCACCAAACTCCAGGTGTGTGCCCATTTATCGTTTCTTGCACCTCTCATGAGATTAGCATTCTTTCGGTGCGCTACTCACCGTCACACGCTAACAGGGGCGTAGCCAAGGGGGGGGGGGTTGGGGGGTTCAAATCCCCCCCCGAAATTTTTCAGTTTCGCTTGCGTATATATATACGCACACATACAAACGCACGCACGAACATACATAAAGTATGGTTGAACCCCCCCCCCCCCCGAAAAAAATTTCTGGCTACGCCCCTGCACGCTAACATGTTCTGCCCTGTTCCTGTGGGCGATTGCGAACGCGAGAACAACATATTATGCAAGCACCTTTGTTTAACCTCCATTTATTATTGCAAGCGGCTACAGACCTCGACAAGCTTGTGATGGGACGTTCGCGTAAAGCGTACCGGTTTTACTAGCCTAAACTATGCAGCCTAGTTCAGCGGCGAAAGCGACCGATCGCGTATCTGAAATGCACGCATGTAGGACAACTGAAACGAAGTCCGTGCATCTCTTTATCGGCTGAAAAACAAACAAGGATATTTTTTTGTAATGCTACGTTGCCCGTTGAATGCGACCGTTACTGTATGAGCTGCTAAGCGGACCCTGTGGCTCGTAGCGACCTTATCACCTCAGACCGGCGTTTTGCGGCGCCGGGCTGCATAGCGAATGGGACCGGTCCCTGTATGCATATCAGGGAAGCACGAGAGCGCATGGCGAGGCCACCGCACAGCCCTTCATCGGTGACTGCACCGTGAAAGGCAGTTCAGCGACCCGAACGTCAAACTCGTCCGCGAGATTGGCTTCCGTTCACGCACCGATGCATGCAGGAGAAGCTGTCATCGCGCGGCCGCGGTTATACGCTGACGTACTCCGCGTTCTTCGCGTTGATCGAAGTCCGTTCACCCCTCCCGCGCATTTTCTGCTGCATTATTGATTGCTTTCTTTTGTCGGATCTTCTTAAACGTGCGAGAATAGACGGTAGCGATTTGATGAAAAGAAGTGTATCATTTTGGGGGGGATTTCGCACTTGGAACAACACTTGCAAGGAGAAAAAGTTGACCGATAGACGATATTGCGAGATGCTTTTGAGTTGACTATCTGTGGTAGGTATCTTCGCACTTGTAGTAGTGGCGAAAACCTTTTAGAATATTCAAGAAAGCTGCCGGTATGAAACATTGTGTGACTAAATTCGAGCCATATCGTCTAAAAAATGCGCTAGCGCACACTCTCTTTGCGCGCATGCGTGTTTCGTGGGAATGTAACTTGCTCGACTTATTACTTCGCAGCCTGAATGTTAGCCGCTTCTTTGTAATCTGTGGCCTTAGCATGTTTCAGTTTGGTGGTGTGTGAGTGAGAACAGAGGTGTTTCGGTAAGGATGTTAAGCATGATTACAGCGAATATGCGTTAATAAGCTTCGCCAAAGTACGGAAATAAATCGCGGTGAACTTACTTAGTCTGCAAAAGGGGAAAAAATGCTCTTGCAAACGGAGGCCGCAGGCGAGCACTTGATGTCATAACAAAATAAAATACTCAGGATCCCCTGAAGAGACACTACTGAGCACTGTCGTAGCCAGGGGGGAGGGGTTCAACCCCTCCCCCCCCCCGAAATTTTTGTGTTGCATCGTGTATATATACGGACACACACAAACACACACACGAACACACAAGAGTTAGTTAAATCCACCCCCACCCCCCACCCCCCTCTTCGATAAATTTGCTGGATACACCACTGCTACGGAGGAAAAAAGAAGCCTTACACCAAGTTTTTTTCTTTTTTTAGTCTCCTTGCCTTGCGCGATGTGAGCACCGAAAGCCGTTTTATTCAGAGGGTTTTCCGTAGCTCTTTGCATATTGAACGTCGTACCCTAGCGTTCCTGTTCATGCTCTCTTTGAGATTATATATAGGAACACAAGTGAAAAACCCAAACAATGAGCTTGCCTGATTGCATACAGAATTGGGCTTCATTCATTCTTCAAGGCAGGCGTGGCAGGCGCCCTGAACGCCTGCGTGCGCTCATACAATGATGTTTCGGGCCCGCATCGAGGAAGCGGGCGGGCGGCGGCGATTCGCACGGCTGGGTGCGAGAACGCGCGTGTCTAGTTTCCCCTACCATCCGCCAGAAGGCGCCACGGGACTACCTGATTGCGAGCGCCAACTCGCGCTCGCACATACCCCCAGAACCGGCTCCCCACAGCGACGGAAGCCCCTAAAAAGGGGTTTTAAAGCATAAGCGTGCGCACAGAAGGGGGGGGGGGGGCGCCCCCCCCCCAAATTGTGTAAAGGGGGGCTCCAATTCTGCCCCAATTCCTTTACTCATTCGGACTTTTCACGTCATTTTTTAATGCGCAGCGTTACAGCTATGCCTGTTTTTTTACGATAATAACGACCAAGGACGCCTGATACTGCATTCAAAGACTGTTTACTTCTTACCTTTAACCGGGAAAGCCGATGACCATTGCTAAGCCTTTGTGAGAAGCGCTTCATCGCTTCATTTTCATTTGTGCATCCCCTGCAGAACTCGTTTTCTTTCGGAACCTGCTAACAATGGGGGGAGGGGAAGACTACGGTAAGTTGTGACCCCCCCCCCCCCCTCTAATGGTGAACCATGTGCACGCCTATGGACTTTATCTCGATATACGTAGATCGCCGATGTTCGAGATTTCTTCAACTGTCGAAAGCAACGTTTGTAGCGCTCTCCGTTCGACGCCAATTAGGCCGGGAATTTTACCGCCAGGGATCAAGAACGCTGTCGCGATCTGCCTCTCATGTGATATTCAAGTGCAGCCTAACGAAGCCGCTGAATAAAAGGTGTAAATCACTTGTACTGCTATAGGGCGCCGTCGCCAAAGATTATTTGCTACATTTAGGGCATCCTCGAACTGGATCCCAGGAGGCAACAAACGACACTTACGAAGTAATAAAAGTTGGATAAAGGTGCCTCATGCGAGCTGGCCAGCCCTAGAATACGTTGTACCGAGATTACGTTGTACGACTTTGGTACGACTTTGGTACGACTTTGGTACGCCCTTGCCTCGCCTTCGCTCCTTGCATGTTTCTGTCTTTCTTAATTCTTTCTATCGTTTTCTTTCAGTGGCACGCTAATGGTGACCATTCGTGATGGGCCTCCGTTTTCTCAATCAAAGAATCAAGCAAGCATGCGTTCAGTTATCTAGTTCGGTCAGTCAGTCACTCAAGTTAGTCAAGCAAGCCAGTCAATCAGGTCAGGTCAGTCAAGCCAGTCATGCAAGTCACGCAGTCAGCCAGCCAGTCAGTCATATCATGTCATGCAGTGGCGTAGCCGGGGGAGTGGCTTGGAGGATTAACACCCCCCCCCCCCCGAATTTTTTGCAGTTTGTATGTGTATATGTGTACGCGCGCAACAAACGTACTTTAAGGGCAGCCGACACCCCCCCCCCCCCCCGAAAAATATTTTGGGCTGCGCCCTGGATGACATGTTTGTTAAGAACGTCACTCAGTCAGACGTCACCAGCCACTGTGCAAAAGCTTCATAATTGATTGTTTATTATGTTAAACCGAAATTTTTGTATATATCCGCTGTATACAACACCGTTCCGTCTGCACTGCCGCACGCGGTGCTCCAAACACATGCAGGATAGAAAGCGAATGGTGCTCTTAAAGCCGTACGCGTGCCAATAAAAACAATTTGTCTTTCCGGGTAACCATTGGTGCGACAGGCTTGCCCGGCTAGGGCGCCGGCACTGTTTGCGCAGCGTGAAGTGCGTGGCGTCAGGATAAGAAGCTTACACACGCGTACTCCAGCTGCCGCCAGCTGGCGTATCAGCAACCAGCTCTTAGATAACGGTATAGGCAAGCTACCCTTTACCGCACGTTTGCCGCGTTGTCGTTGTTTAAGCGTAGAAAAAAAAAACCCGAAAAGATAAAGCTAAGAATAATGTTCACGCAAGGTGCGCCCGGAAGATTAAAGAGAAGACGAAAAAAATAAAAGAAGAAGAAGAAGAGTGCATTCCGCAAGAGCTTGCTCCTACAACTCAGCTGATAACAGGACTGATAAGTTTGCGCGCTTTGAGGCTCGGGCTGTCACAGGTGCTCGCCTGCAGAGAGGCGTCCGAGCGGTCAGACACCGAAGATGGAGGAGCTTCGACGCAGTCTCGTGGTCGAACTTGTCGAACGCAATGTGAGTTTGTTGATCTCTTTTGCAACGGCGCATTTAGGCTACGAAGAGAATTATGCGTAGTGAAGAAGATGAGCGCTACTCGGAAAGGTAGGGGGCGCCACCCAGGCGAAAATAAGACGTTTGGTCGGCTTGACACTGCCGGTTCTGCCTTAACCACGTAAATTGCCGTGATTGCTTTGCTGTTCCATAAAGAAGTGCTGCTCCTAAACGCCTTGTTTTATGTGAAACATAATTGTAGCCCGTGTCATCGTTACCTCGTATCTGCTTTGTGTGCGTCGTTTAAGCGGCATGCTGTTACGCCATAGCAAAGGCAATGTGGGTCACGAACAAGTTCCTACGGAGAGAACACTCGGCATTAAAACCGTGTTAGGATCAAGAAATCGATGTTAACAGTTTTTTAATACCATGCCCGTGCCCAAGGGATAGGAGGATAGAAAAAGCAAATAGTTTTGCCGGACGGGAGTCCCCGGTTGAGTATACCTTGCTGGTGCACTTGTGGAAAGGAGGTTAGCAAGAAAAAACAAGGAGGCAAAAACAAAGTTAGCGGCTACTATCACGCGAATTCGCTGAGCCCAGTGGATCGCAAGAAAACACAACAGTGTTTTATTTGGCGAACATTCGAACGCGTCGCGAGTTACAAGCGAAGCTGTCCTGGCCAGTTTTCTGCGCCTAAGCGCCACCCAAGCTAAATGTGTACTTACTATGACAAGTGTGTGTGTGTGTGTGTAATAATATCTGGGGTTCTACGTGCCAAAATTATGATATGATTATGTTGCACGCAGTAGTGGAGGGCTCCGGAAATTTTGACCACCTGATGTTTTTTTACGTGAAACAGCGCGACATGTGTGTGTGTGTGTGTTGTTGTTGTTGTTGTTGTTGTTGTTGTTGTTTACCTCTCTGTCTCTCTCTCTCTCTCTCTTTTTGCTTTCATAGCTTTGTCTTCACTCACTCAGTAAGGGGTAGCAATCTGGGTATTCATCTTCCGATTGACATCCTCACATTACGTATATCATTTCTCTCTCTCTCTCTCTCTCTCTCTCCAACTTAGCAGCGCTCCTCCTCAACTAAAGAGGAGCGTTGCTCCTCATAACTTCTCTCTCAAGCGCGTGTCGCAGCAGTAAGATGTGACGCGCAGTTTTCAGAAATGAAAGGTTTCTCATTTACACGTGAGAAAATGTTCATTTATTCTTCAGTAGAGGCACTTTCCCTATAGTAATAACCTTTCAATCTGTTGCGAGAATCGCTCGAAATCCTTGCGAATGAGCGGACGCGTTCTGCTCGTTCTACGTAGCTCACAGCCACTTCGCGAAGTCGGCGATTGTTGCAACTTATCGTGCATTAGAATCACCCTTTATTTATTTTCGTGCATGTGTTTGTATGTAATAATAGTAATTTTTTAGTTTTAACGTCTCAAAACAACAACGTGATTATGAGGGACGCCGTAATCGAGGGCTCCGTAAATTTCGACCCCCTGAGTCTCTTTAACGTGCACCTAAATCTAAGTACATGGGCCTCAAGCATTTTCGTCTCCATCGAAAACGCGGCCGGGATTCGATCCCGCGACCTTTCGGTCAGCAGTCGAGCACCAAAACCACTAGACCACCATGGCGGGTGTGTATTTGTATGTGTGCATGTATATATATACGCACGCAAAATTATACCATTTCAGAGGAGAGGGTTGAACCACCACCCCCAAACACTACTCCTGACTACGCCAATGCAGCGCGATCACACAAGGCAGTGTAAACATAACTGACCACAATTGCAGCTCTTCAGTGGAATGAGGCTAGATCTGATTCTCTGGACCATAGATGCCGACTACGCTGGTAATTAATTGCAAATCACGATTAAGATGTTAATTAAGATGCGTTGGCAAAAAGAGACAAATCGCTGCTTACTGTTGCTCAACGACGCGAGCGTCGGCTCAGAAAATCTTGCCATATTCGAGTTTTCGAGATTGGCAGGTTGTTCCGTAAACTTTTTCACCTCACCATAAGTTCCAGTGTGAAACAGCTATCTGGTCAGTTCATTTTTATTTCGCATGTGAGGAAGCAGTCATTCCAACTGTCATAATCGCGAGATGCTAGTCCACATGGGCCACAGAAAGAAGAAATCTAGAGAACTTATTAAATATGAAACTCGAGGATCAAATTCCGAGCACACGTGTGCTAGATGGCACTCTGCCCTAGAGAAATGAAGAAACAGAGGGGGTTGGGATATTGGATATCGATGAAGAGAGGGGGTGAAACAACTGATACTTTGTATTCGCCAAGTTCAGACTTGCAGCAACGATAATTACAATGCCACTTTTTTTCGCCCTAGCACGCTTCACTGCACAACATTAATGCTTTTCTGCAAAACATTTATGTTTTGCAGCGCAGCTAACTTAAAGATTGTTCATTAGGGAGAGCGTATGGGACCGCCTTACACCTTTGTTGTATAATTAGCGTTATTCTGATAGATTCCGCGAATTTTAGGTCTCCAGGCAACATGACTGTCTTGGGGTCATGCAAGCAAATGTTGTTGTGTTTGTCGTTGTTGTTACGGTAGTGTAAATCTCGCAGTAAAGCGTTATTATTTCTCACCCAATCTGAAATTAACAGTTCCGCTAACGCTAATATAAGACGTCACACCATACAACTTTGTCTGGATAGAGGCGTGTTGCTGCTTCTGCAAGTTATCATCGAAAGCTGCCTACCCTTACATGCTATGTCTGCGCGGATGGCCACCTTTTGCAGAGTTCGCATTTTCACAGATAACATTTCTGCGTAACACTTGTAATACAACGCTCCCTCATAGCTATGCTATTGTCTCGACTTTATCTGGACTCGAGCTTGAGGGCAACGTTATCAGTAACACAACGTTAACGTCTAAGTATTTCGCCTCTGTTGACGTCTGAAGGGATCACTGTTCCTTGTTGATTTAGTGCAACAGTCGGAATGTCTTTGAAACCTTGGTAAACTTACGGGCAGCAACGATCAGGAATGTTTGAGATTATGGAAGTTGTGTACATTTTCCATTGTGTGCGTATTCTTCCTTTGTATCTTTCATTTTCTTTCTCGCTGCTAAGAGTGCGACGTAGACCCCTGATAACGGCCACAGAACTTCACGAGAGTTCGGTCAGCATAGGGAGTCGTTTGCTAAAAGAGCATTTTATGAAAACATGTAATGCTGTTATTGTTTGTATCCTCCTAACCGTATATTCCACGCGGCTTGCTTTAGTTGTGCAAAAATGAGCCGTTCATGCTTGCGTCACTTTCGTGCCTGGGTCACATCCACAAATGGCGCTAGGGTAGCGCCACGCATGACGCAGTCGGAGTTATATTATAATAGGGACGTAAGCCAGAAACGTTTATGTATGCTAGTGTGTGCGTTTGTACGAGTGCGTGCATGTATATATACATGCAAAATTGAAAATTTCGGGGGGAGGGTTGTACCCCCTTGCCCCCCTGTTTATGAGCCCACCCCCATGTTGTATGTACTACATAACGTAGTATCTATCTATCTATCTATCTATCTATCTATCTATCTATCTATCTATCTATCTATCTATCTATCTATCTATCTATCTATCTATCTATCTATCTATCTATCTATCTATCTATCTATCTATCTATCTATCTATCTATCTATCTATCTATCTATCTATCTATCTATCTATCTATCTATCTATCTGTCTGTCTGTCTGTCTGTCTGTCTGTATGTATGTATGTATGTATGTATGTATGTATGTATGTATGTATGTATGTATGTATGTATGTATGTGTGTGTGTATGTATGTATGTATGTATGTATGTATGTATGTATGTATGTATGTATGTATGTATGTATGTATGTATGTATGTATGTATGTATGTATGTATGTATGTATGTATGTATGTATGTATGTATGGACAAAGCTCACCAGCGCGTTTGAGAGAGATCACTGCCATAGTAAGTATCATTCTTCAAGAAGAAGGTAGAAGGTACTCATCCTCAATCTCCAAGCCTTGGCTCACCAGCGCGATTCGTTGCTAAAGTATTATGTTTGCTTTGCTATGACATCATCGCTTTCGACGCTTAGGTCCCAGAAATGGCGTGAGGAGACTTAGGCGGCAAGATAGTGGTACGCCTGTTTACTCTCACCTCATTTGACAGCTGCTACGCCACTGCGAATAGAGAGCGTGCATGGTTGCAACATGGGAAAGAGTAAGCCCCACGAGTTGCTCTTGAGTCAAGGTTACAGACTTTTGCAATGCGTGAATACATGTCACTTGTCTAACTTGGTTACGTCAGTTCTGTTCCATTGGGCAAAATCACTTTCTGCAGCACGTACGAGGCGTAAGACACACTCTAGGGCGGCTACGTCTTCGATACCGTCTACCGGGATTCCTCTTTTTGTAAGGATGAAATTCCGGTCTGGAATGAGCCTCTCGTTCTCTTCGTATTCAACTGTGTCGATTTCAATTATGCGTTTACACTTTTTTGAATGCCGACATAAGAGAGAATCACTCGAAATATCTGGTCAAGTAATGGTATGTAACATGACGGTGTTAGAATAGGCTATAAAGCGCGGCGGGAGGAGGCATATATGGCACGAACGACAATGAGTGAGAGAGAAACAGTGGAAAGGGGAAAATAGGAAGTTTAATTAGAAATAAAAATTCGAAGTGCTGCTCTGTCATTCGGGATAGGGGAGGGTGAAGCTTAAAGAGAAGAAAGTAGAGATAGAAAGTACTCGCACACCATCATTCACAATCGGTCACTATTGCAGCTGACTGTCACTGCGCAATAAAGTTTGCCTGCCACAGGAAATAGCACCAATACAAATTGCAGCCACTGGCGCACTTGTGCATGTCGGCTGTCCTTAAAAATCTGCAAACGTGCCTTCGTAGCCCTGATCTGCGATGACGTATTAGATCGAAATTCCAAATTTGTTTTCTCCGACAAAGGTCTTTGGTCAAATCGAGCTATAACGACGAACTTACACAAGTGAGTTTACGAACTGCTTCTGCAGATTTAGGTTAGGTAACGCGAGAGGTTTGCGTTCCGCTCGCGTACGCAACTCGCTTGGGTCCGAGCAGAACACAATCAGGCTGCGAGTTCTCGGTAAAGCAAGCTGCTTACGTCGCCTAATACGGAATTATCTGAAGTAAGTCAGTTGCGTATGTCTGTAAAGTATAAAGCATGGTTCCACCTCAGTGAAACACGGGGCGAAGTGCGAACGTTCCCGCTGTCCCGCCTCGTTACGCAACACATGTAACGCGGTTGGGTGAAGCCACGTACTACAGACAGGCACGCGCCCCAAGCCCAGCGGCGATGACAAATGAAGCGAAAAAGGAATGCCGAAAATGGGGCTCCGCCACTAATGGAGAACACCGCGGAGCGAGGAATGCGCCGTGGCTCCTTAGGCGCGCATGAGGGCAGCCTGGCGTCCAGAAAGAGAAGAAAAAGGGAGAGGGGGGGCGATTGAGTCAATTAACGTGGAGGTGTTAGGAAAGGAGGTGATGTGAGAGAGAGAGACAAACCGCGTTTTGTTTGATTGGGTCGCGAAGTCGATGTCCCTGGGATATCGCAAGGAGGGTGATCGCCAAGGAACTTGTCGCGCGCGCCAGGCTTGCAGCCATGCGAGCCAAGGACACACGCCTGCCGACTTGTCGCAGTTTGTGTGCGCCAACGACCTTGCACCGCTTTCGCGCGACGTGGCCGCTGTTTCTCTTATGAGCTCCTATAAGAGAGAGCGCGTTAACGTTTTGTGCGTTGCTGCTCGAGATAGCTCAGTGGAAAGGCGATGGGAAACGACGGCGCGCAGCAGAGACTTACCTGGAGCCGAACCACCTTCTGCGGTTGGCTGCCAGGGTTGCTAACGGTTGCCCTATAAGGCAATTCGCCAAGGTTGATACACGGTGTACTCGACGCGCCTTGGTGTCGAGCAAATTGGAACTGCATGCGTTGATAATACACGTGTTTGCGTGTACTTCCGTTTACGCGCGCTATACCGTGCGCTGTAGTAGCCCGATCAATGTACTATCGTGAGCAATGTGAGCAGGAACACCGAATGCACGTTTATTCAACGATTACTTGCAATGCTCTAATACGAATGTGACGTGTGGAATTGCATTTAATGTAATGAACGCTTTTGCGCTTGCCAACTGCGCTTAGCCGCTACGGTATTTTAAAGGTAATTTCGTGTTCCATCGCATACTCCTGATCTGTGTACTTCAGTAAGTCTGCCCTGTCTTCCCAACGGAGGTGGTCAGTCCCGTGTAGCTTTTCTTCGTCATCCAGCATTCGATTATGCGACCTTAGCATTCTTAATTTTTTTTTCACAGTTATGAGTAAATCAGAATAAATCATACACTGACACAGGAACGCCAAGCTCGTGGTATCGCATGGTTTTCGCAAGCATGTTTTCTTAATCAGTCCTTGTATATACTCATTCTAATAAAAAATAAAGAAAGAAACAAGAAAAGTACGCGCTTAAATATATAAAGCTAATTTTCCTGTGTTCTTATGATATCAAAGTCATGAGTAATCAGTGAACGTTAACGTCTAAGCAAACCAAGAGACTTGAGAAACAACATGTGAAATAGTTGCCGATAAAATCTGAACCACGCGGTACTACTTAAACCGTGTCCAAAGCTTTTTACTCATTCCTCCCGCTCTATCCATCGTGTCTTGGAATCGAACCCGCGGCCTCATGCTGCAGCAGCAGCAGAAGGCTGTAGCCATTTCGAGCCAGCGATGGTGCGGTCACGTGGGAAACATTCCATGGCCATTACGTAAAAAAAAAATGCGCGCTCATTCCGCAGATGCAGTTACGTACGCGTCAGCGCTCTGTCAGCGCAAATCCGAAAATACGTTGCCACGGAGTTTCCGCTTTACTGCAAATCGGTAACGCTAATCCCTGTGATTTGCTCCTAATCAGCCAGTCCAATCCTGTAATGTTGCCGCTGCCGCCCTCTTCCGTTGCGGGTGACTGAATTCAGAAAGAAAAATAAAGCGGAACGAGAAACGGCGTGGTATAATAATCAGAATCAATTCTGGCCCCCTGAGTGCATACGAGTTCGGCCTACGCTCTAAGCAATGCGGCGGTGGTTTAGCCCAGTCGGCCTTGTTTGCGAAGCCAAGGTCGGCTGTCCCAACTATTGTTGATTGGCCGAGAGTGCTCCTGGTTAGGCTGCTCGATGCCAGACGCATGCCGCGGAACGAAAGCACGTGCATACAGCTATTAGCCCTCGGTTAAGCGAGTCGCACACTGGACTGACTGCACTGCTGAAACGCCTGGGGTCAAGTGTGGCTTCTTTGTCTTTTAATGGCAAGGAACGTTCGATCAATTCTAGCTGTCGTTGCGCAATGATCAACAATAGGATGCAGGATAAGTCGCTCGGCTAGTTTGGCGCCTCACGAAGGTCGCTATGTGGGGTGAACTGAACGCAGCGACAAGACGCTGTTAACACCCAGGATGCGTCTGTGCGACATGCGTGGGCGTGTGTGTGTGTGGGGGGGGGGGGGGATAATATTTTTCTTTGCAATAGCCATGAGCTACTCAGCTTGATTAGCACACACAGGTCTCGCATATCCGTGTGAAACGCCCTTCAGGATTGCGAGCCAACTTTTCACGTTACACACTATGACCAATCTTGCCGGTTATGGCACGTCAGTGTAGGAAAGGCTGGCTATTCTGAATGTCCCCCGCTCTCCACCCCCGTCCTATGGATGCATCCCCGTGCAAAAAAGTTGGAGGACGCTTGAGCATCGCCTCAAGAGTAGAGCGCGATAGCGTAATCGGGCCTCGTGAGCATCGCCTTCTCGATCGGCAGCCTCGCTTTGCTTATCGGTGGACACTTCAACTGTGCCTCTTATCGGTGGACACTTCAACCTGCGCGAGTAACATTGGCCGTTTAAAACTATCCTACAATGCCTACTGCAAGTACAGTTGCGAAATTGCCCGCTACGTCATAATTATTCCTTTTGAGAATCAGCGAAGTACCCAATACGCGTACGTAAGGCAGCACGTGAACCTACGCAGCTGTCCACTTTGTTTATGCTTTTGCTGCTGCTGATTATGATTAAATATGTCTGATCGCTTTGTAACCGGCGGGCCTTTAAACCCCTCACTCGTTGTGCAACTCACAAGTCTTGACGCCTGGCGCAATTCTACGCTTCTGTCACGCAATATTACATGCGTTAAAGGGGTCATGAACCACTTTTCCAAGTAATGATCTAATGGCCTCAGTATCGGAGTGTACTGCCTCCCGAATCGATTGCCGCAAAAATTTCTCGAATCCGTCAAGAATCAGCGGAGTTACGAGGGTTTGGCGCACGCTCCCAGCGCTTTCTCTCTTTTCTCGTGCCGGCGAGCGCACTGGAAGCTAGACAGGGAGGGATGGCATGGGGGAAAGAAGTTACGCCAGCGCGCGTCATGAAACGCGATCGCTCTCCCGCTGTGATTCGCTTGCGCGAGTGCGGCTACCGTGTACTGAGGAGTGCGGCGCCGGCAAGTGGCGGCACCCCGCGGCAAGAAGCGCATCTGATCCGAACGCCGCTCTCGATTTACGTCGGCTATCGGCCAATAAGCATGCTATGTCTCTTGCGACGTACAGCGGACAGACGCCCCGCCCACCGACGAGAGTGAGAACCGGCCTCTGTTTGAAAAGAGGGTGCCTGGGGAAACGGCAACTTCGCGCTCCGCTTGTGGCCATTACGCGGCGCGCACGACTGTAATATTTGGCAGAGCAGTTCATAGCCGTGTCAGCTTTCCGCAGGATGTGTTTTTTCAATCAGCCCAAGGGGTGCTTCATGACCCCTTTAAGAAGACTCCTACCACTACATGGCATTCGTATAGGGTTTCTTTCGGAAGCAGTGGGAAGCAATGGCGGAGCTCCGTGGTAGAGCACCTGCTTGCCACGAAGGAGGCCCGGGTTCGAATCGCACTCGAAACGAAGTTTTTAGATGCGAAGCATCTTATGGCGGAGTTCAAACCGGTGGGGGTGGTGGCGGTGGTAGCGGCGCGACCACCCTTACTGCGCATGCGCAAACACTCTCCACACATCTCTCCACGCACCTCCTAACCACCCCCTCCTCTCTCCCTCTCTCCCCCTCTCCACTACCGCTTCCCCTCTCCCCTCCCCCTCTGAAACGCGGGCTCGACATGGCGAAACGCTGCTTCGCATGGCCTCATGGTCCCCTTTAGCGGGAGATGTGATTTTTTTATTATTCATTTATGCGCATCTATCTCAAATTTTCGCTCACGGACAACGCTGATTTTTCGCTCACAACCAATGACGTAGACACCGACACCGGAATCTCTGCGAAACGAGCTCTTTAACGCTATCGCGTTAAAGGTTCTGCCGACACCCTTGGGGAGATGTGCCCATCCGCAGTGTCCCCAATGCAAACGGCGGCGAGAGACTCAGCGCGGCCACTTGAACCAGTGTTTGTGTACGTCTGCATTATATCGTTGACTGGAAAAGACTGGATAGGGTGTCTTTTATCGGTGCGAGGAGGTCCTTGGTCTCTAGTAATGTGTGGACAAACGGTGACGACATGCTGTCGCCGTGGCTTTCTGGCAGATAGCGACTGTGTGCGGTATGTCTGAAAGAAGAGATCCGTTTGGTGAACTCACTGACGCTGTCTCCCGCGTTATGAAAATACAACGATAGTTACGTTAATTTTGCTAGACTAAAAAGAAGCGAGGTCCGCCGCGGTGGTATAGTGGTTACGGTGCTCGGCTGTTAACCCGAAAGACGCGACATCGATGCAGGCGGCGTTGAATTTAGGTGGAGGCGATCATGCTAGATGCAATCGTACTGTGCGATTTCAATGCGCGTTAAATAACACCAGACGGTCTAAGTTTCCGGAGCCCTCCACTACGGCGCGCTTTATGGTCATATGGTGGTTTTGGCACGTAAAACCCCACAAGTTAGTTAAAAGGAAGCAAGACCAACGTCACAATACCCAGTTATGGGGTCGAAATAAACCAAGAATTATAAATAGAGACGGCTAAGTATTACTAGTATTTTGTTTTAACTAACGGATTTCACGTGCCACATTATAACACATTTGTGAAGAAAGCTGTAGTAATGAATCCATGATTAATTCTTGCCACCCTGTGTTACCTAACCTACAGCAAACGCGCTACGTACGCTATAATTTCCGTACATTTATATCATAAATACTACAATGCAGTTAAAGGAATAAAAATAACGCCCCTATAACGTCCTTCGCTTCATTGTATGTTGGTTTTATTAGGTTGTGTTTAACAAAGAAAACGAGCCCTTGATTCATTCTCCTTCTTTCGTTCACTTCTTGACCTTAGGAATACAGCTGCCTAAGCCTGCATCGAACCAGCCTCTTCCTTCACGTCATGGCAATTATAAATTGAATGCGTATTCTGTCGTCCTTGCTACTAATATACATGTCTACGCGTTTACATCCTCTGTGCATATTACATCTGGGGCCATTAGAGCTTTCTAACTTCATCGTGATATTCTCTCGACGTCGTTCGACTATAAGTTTTATTAACTGCATTCAAGTATCCGTCTATTCATTTTCCTTGTTATATTTCCTTGCATATAGCAATCAAAGAGTATTGTGCGCTGTTTGCCCTTTCATTTCGAATAAACGCACCTCTCTTGTAGCGACGTCTAGTCATATCGGAAGAGTCCAAATATGCGCAATTCGGCAGGCTATATATGCAGAATATTGCCGTTAATGATAGGCCCGTTACGGAACCAATATGTACAGCCATCACATACGATGCGCGCCACCGTACCCTTTTCTGCACTTTCGTTCTTTCTTTCCGACAGGAACGAGCAAAAAAGAAAAAAAAAAGGAAGACAGATTGCTCGCGGCAGCGTAGTTAGGGAACCCATTACGACCGCCATTTCAGATCCGTTCGACGCTCGAATGGCGAAACACGAGCGAGCCTGCCTGCGCGCGTTTAGGCGCATGTGCGTATCGCAATCCACTGTGCGGAGCATATAGTATTTCCTCGCAGCCGTGGCACCGAGCAGCGTCGCTTCGAAATGTGTGTCGCCGAGTTTTCTTTTCACCATCGTTCACGTAGTTTGTCAGCACTCTTCTCCTCCTCCGTGGTCGCTCTCTCTCTCTCTCACACACACACATCCACGCCAGTGAGTCCCCCCACCCCCCACGTGCTCGGAAAACAAGTCCTCTTTAATTTCGACGTAGCGAGTTCAAAGAGGCGACCGACCGCAATTCTCATTTCTTTCGCGCATGCGATCGCGACTCCATGCATCGCCGGTCGGTGCCACGCGAATCATTTCGAGAGGGAAAGTGAAGTGTGGGAAAGGGAAACGGAAGTCTTATTCTGAGACAAAACCCGATCGAAGCTCGCCACGTAATTTGAATTCTGTCGGAAGCGCTTGCGCGCGCGCCGACATTTTGTGTAGACATTTTGTGTAGACATTTTGTGTATGGACCTCATGTGGCGTTTCGAAGAGGGTGTGCCGAGGAGTCGTCGATAAGATGAGAGGTGAGATGCGAAAGTCGGCGCCACCGCGAGGTGTGGCGGCGGCAGCGGCGACCTTTTCAAGATTAAAGAAAATTGCGGGCGCGAAATGAAGGCGTGATCCGTAATGTGAGATTGGAGTTCCATTTTCTTGGCGTTCCGTTTTCTGCGTCTTGCCTCTCCGCATCGATTCGTGTCTTCGTGCTTTGATCTGCCTCGCAGGATTGGGTAATTTGACTCCGTAAATGGGTTGCAATGTTTGGCATCACAAACGTGGTTGGTAGTTTCGTGTAAATAATCTCCCCCCCCCCTCTTTTTTTTTGTGCCATGAAAAGTTCGTTGACTTCGCGGCTGTTTCTCCGCAGATGGACGTTGTTTTGTTGTTGATGTGTCTGTTCAGTTACCGAATTTTCTTCGAAAATAAATACACTTGAACTGGGCTTGGGAAGCCAATTGGCGACCCTTGACCAGTGTCGGCGCGCCGCAATAGCCAGTGCGGGCCTGGACGAGAGGCTCCACCCACACTAACCAAGGAGCCTGACTTTTATTAAATTGTTTCTGCCTCTTTCTCAAAACAACCACAACGCGAGTGGTTAAACATTAATAGTCCAGTTTACTAACCTACGTGGGGGAGAAGGAAGAAGAATTTTAAGAGCTGGGATGTGAGGAGGATGAGCATCCACACAGAAATAGGCACACAAAATTAATGCATTGCGCGTCGCCCTCACAGCCTACAGGCCTGCAGGAAGTGGACTATTGCGCTCTGGTTGCCTTTAGCGCATGTACACATCCGTTTGAATTGCGGTCCAAGTATATTTGTGTTCTTGTAATGTCCGGATATCAAGTGTCTCGAACTCAGTACTCAACACCTGCGCCTCTTGAGCTGCATTGTCGGGAGATGCACAGAAGACGAGCTATTGTTTCTTCGCAACCACACATACAGAGCTGTCGGCCCATACAATTACGAACGAGTGTGACCCAGTGTGACCTGGTAAACGTGACTCTAAGAGCCACAGCCACTGCAACGGTTTCTTCGTGCCTCGTTTACGCAAGCGACAGGTAGATCTTCAAGTAAGGAGACAGTGTAAGCTGGTGACTATTCTCAAAACTTTTAGAGTTCCAACAGCCCAGTGTGGACTAAAATTCGCTCAGGTGCCCTATGCATTCGCCTAAGGCGACTCGAAGGCGAAAGCCATCTTCTTTTTCTTCTCATTCGATTGAGTCATTGCGCTACGTTCTCATCGTGAGGGCCTCAGTAGGAGGAGGTCGGGAACAGCGGAAAGGGGGGGGGTGGTACTCCCCCCCTCCCCCAATGGGGAACCCTGCACACGTCTATAGCTACCGGTGGTTGTAATGTGTGATCCTACTCAATCGGTAACCTCCTCGACAGCCTGTTATTAACTTTACACGCTGGGAAACGATCACAGATAGAATAAATTAAAACAACTGGCCCGACAACAACTAGGCAGTAGGGACACGACGCCTACGGGCTCTAGAAAGGGAAATGTGTATACATATATAAAAAGGCCAGTGAGCGAAGAACTGGAATTAAGATGTGGTGACTCGGTGTGAAATCCGTGCGGCCTTCGTTTATTCTGCCTCTCAATTACTCGGTATATCGGTCTGAATCCGCACGATTTGTCACGATCGCCGAGGTGAAACGGTACACGTTGAAACGCACGCCCATCGCAACCATACACTCTATAAGCCCCTGAACGTTCCGCCGCGCGATTTTAATCACTTGCAGCGAGCGTAATTATACCGTTCTGCTTTAGCGCCGCTTCACCGCGTAGATTTGTTGTTGATCGACTTAGCCCCTGTACTCGAAGGAGTGTTCGTGCAATGCTGGGCGCTTACGCTATAACTAGGCATCCGTGTTTTCGGAGTTAATTTTTCCTGAAATGTGGAGGGTGTTTTCCGGAGTTTATTTTTTGAAAGAAAGTTCGACGTTTATCGGAGTTTATCCGTCGTAAATCCCCAATTCTCCGAAATTCAGTGTTTGATTATCGCATTATAAGTTGTTGCAATGCGGTCTTATGAATTTTATTTCCTATGAAAATGCGTTCAATCGTTGCTGATAAACCTGTTTCTCCACCCCTTCTTTTTTTGTGCACTTACTGTCTATTCACCCTGTTAACGAGGCTGTTGATGTGCACTGCTGTTAACTCGCCAAAGTGTACTTTTAAGGGGCAGGCGCTAGTCATGCTGCTTGTCAGCTTTTCCTACCAGCCTCCCTCATCTTCTTGATGAAAAATAAATATGTTCTTATTTTATTATTACTCTCAATACTCCGAAATCCTGGATGAAATGGTATCTGAACACGAAAACCTGCGAACACACTAAGTGTATTTTAGATGTCTACAAGGCTTGAACGCACAGGCACGTATACAAACAAGCACGAGTACTTGAATGCAAAACACCTACGTTTGTTCGTATTACAACCTTACAAGTTGCCGTAATACACGCTAGCATATTTTACGAGGTTACTGCCGCCTATGGAGGTGCGCTCGATCGATGATTCTCAGCTTTGAAAATGCCCTTTGAACGTTGAAAATGCCCTTTTAAAATCGTAGTTAGTCGGATAAATCCGAATTGTAAAACCTTTCACCGGCAAGTGCTTATCGGATTTTTTCGGATTTATTCGAAAACACGGAGCCCTAGTTATAGCGTACAGTACGGTCTGCTGTTAAAGGGAACACTCGAATTATCACCTTTCATGTTGTTGCCCCCTAACGGCAAGTGGACGTGGAAACACTGTTAGCGCACGACACTAGACTCTCAAAAGAAGTCAGATTTGTCAACCACCAGTAGTCTTATGCAAATATAAGCCACTATGTTTTTGCAAGAGAGCAAAATCTGGACATACCCTGCGCACAAGTGTTACCTTTAACAGTGGACCCGTCTGTACATAACGCTGCTGGTAGTGTGTATAAAGTGTGTATACTATCAGCAGCGTCATGTTTTAGGAGCCTACACTCTTAATCAGGTCCTGGTTAAATGCTGGCTATATCAAGGAAACCAGACGAAAAATGTCTGGTTTCCTAGCTATATCTAGCACTTTAAGCGGAACCTAATTAAGAGTGTAGGTGGTACACAAACCTGGCTTTAAAGGGAGCCTAAATAAGCTCTGAAAATAAAAAGAACGAGCGCGTATTTCCTGACGTTTCCCGTTTATTCGGCATGATTCGTGACGCCGCCAGCAGTCTGTTCACGTGACGTCATGAGGAAATAGAAATGAGCTCTCGATTGGTCCGTGTACGAGGGATATCAGTTGAGAGTTGACTCCACCCCGCTTCACCATGAGTCTCGCGCCCTCTGCCTTGTCTCGCATGACTGTATACCGTGCGCGATGAACTGATTTCACTTCGTTCTGTGGGTTTTCGACTGCGCAAGAGCGGATATTAGAGCGTGTAGCCAAAAAGCGCGAAGTCTCGATAGGCTCAACGCTTAGTGCTGACATTGTCCACGTGTTCTACGAAGAAATAAGTGACGAGGTGGAGATTGCGCCTGTAGGAACAAGGGTAGTGAACTCGAGAAAGAAACCACTCAACATCTTGAAAGGATCCTGTTACGCGCTTCATCGTACGCACATCTTAATGAGGTGTGCCACATACATGCGGCACGCCGTTTTATGGTGTTTTATCTATCTAGTACCGGCCATAAAGTTCCTATCGAGACGCGTCATGTATGTACTACGCATCCAGTATACTATGAGCTTGTCTTTCGCCATCTTTCGCACTGAATAGTACAAGCGGCAATAGCCAAAGGCTGTTACAAGCACACAGTTAACGGTAGCTTATTTTCGTTTTCTTCATTTCCAGTGTGAAAGACGCGCGGTTGGGGCGTTTATTAGAGAGTTCGGGGTGGTAGATAAACGTCAGTATGTGTGAACTTATCGATGGCGGGGCGTTACCTCATCGCAACAGATGTTCCATATACGCGCGCTTTAAGACGAAAGCGCTGGGTGGCGTTACACACGAGTAAAAGACGCCTTGGCTTCTCGGCGCCGGTGTTTTACCTGACACCGTTCGCCGCTGTTTTCTCGCGCACGGACCACGCCCGTTCTGTCGTCATTACACGCGGTGGGGCGCGTGCTAATGGCCGCCTTACGCTCTCCCTCGGGTTGACCGGTCGTTTGTAGCGCTCCGAGCAAAACAGTCCCTTTGGTTTGGGTCCCCGTTGTCCTGGAGTGGTGCCTTTGCGTTACGCCTCGTCACGTGCCACGTAAGGACGACATTGATGACGCGCTGACTGCTGTAATGCGAGACGATATGTTTAAAATAATCACCGCTCAAGCACTTCGTAGAGACGGTTAAAAATCAGCCAAGCCTAAATGTGCGGCCACGGTGTTTATCCCACGTGCAGGGTTGCCAATGGTGGCTACTTTTCGCCAAATTGGCGAATTGGAGAAGCCCGTGGCGACCTAAAATTATGAATGGCGACATGGCGAATTTTTGGCGATTTTCGGCTTAGGTCTCCACTGAGTTATGCATCCTAAGCTCAGTGTGTTCCGAACGATTGGGCGGCAACATTCTCTGTATTTTTCTTGGTTTTAGACCCACGAGTAGAATCCTCAATTCATCTAGATGCAGGAGGTGCTGGAACGGCCCCCAGCGACATTCTAGCGAAATGTAAGTCAGCGGACTGCCTTGCAAACCGCGAGGGGGCAGTGTTTGACTATAAGTTTATGGCTTTAGGTGCTTTAAGCTTCTCTAAAGTTTCGCTTTTTAAGGGGCTAGACGACGGGTTGGTCGCGTGTTCCGACCAATTGTTCCGCCAAAGCTCCAACTGTTCTGAATAGCTTGGCGACTTATTCACTGTTGCAGTACCCCCAATTCATCTGGTAAAGACTGTCTCGGAATAGCGAAGAGAGGCGGATACGCGGCTATTAGTGCAATAAAAAATATTTATTGAGGCATTTTCCACTCTTCTCGGTGAGCGTGTGCAATGAAAACAGTTGCTATATAACATTTTACATAGTCTACCTGATCATTAATAACGCATTGGGTTGACGCGTGTAGACATAGGTGACTATAAGAAAGGGTCGGTGGCGTCCGGTATCATATTGGTTCACAATGAAAAGGTGTAAGACTCACTAATGACCGGTTCCTGTATGAATTCTGTCGTGTTACCTTCAATAAACCTTTTAATCCTTTTAATTCATATAAGGGTACGTAAAGCTGTCTACAAACAACGCTTTCACGGTTTTCGCCCAAAGTTTACCACACCTTTACCTTTGAAACGAGCGTACAGGGATGGAAGGATATCATGAGCGTTTCATTCATTCACCCTTGCGCCACCACGCACATCTTGCAGCTAGTCGGAGAAGCAGCACCATGCACTCCCATGGTGAAGCGGGCGATACGACTGGCATTGAGAAATGTCAACATAATTTCAGGGTCTTGGATGGTACTGTATTTTACGGGGCTTTTTATTACTAGGGAGATTTTTATTACTAGGTATGCCGCACATATCTAGAATGGCGACTTTTTTGGCGAAATTTGTTAAAAAGAATGGCGACTTTCGGCGACTTTTTGCTCGTAGTTTGGCGACATTTACGCGAAAGTCAGTGGCAACCCTGCCCACGTGTCCACCGCTGGCGCCACCCCTAGATATTCGACATTCTGACGTCATTTTTTCTGGAGTTCCCTTTTTTTTATTAAATGTGTTTAAGGAGAGGTTGGTGCCTATACATGGCTCCGGCTACTCCTCTTCCCTAACTTATTAATTTGCGTCACGAACTTATAAATAAAAGTACACTCACTCACGGCAATGTCCTTTTAAAAGGAATGTTCACACATCATGCATAACGTCCAGTTCCCTTGTTCTATACGGCTAATAAACGTATTATTCGAACGCCTCTAATGTATATGTCAGTATAAATGAAATGATGCAAAGTATAAAATCAAGCAACCTCGACTTGAAAGCGCGAAACTTGCGAGATCTAGCGTCAGTTTAGGTTCGACAAAAGTTTACAGGGAGTGTTTCATGAAAAGCTAGAGAGAGAGAAAACATCGTTAATGAGTCGTGCACATGCGCGAGCACAAATTCGTTTCCGCCGGTAAAAAAAATAAAGAATACAAAAACAAGCACACCAAGCATGCAGTCTTGCTCTTCTCTTCTTTCATCATCCCTCGCTTGTGCGGAAGCTCGGTAGCATCATCTGCCACGTTGCGTTAAGACGTGAGAACCGAAAGCTGTTGTATTCTGCGCGAAAAATGGAATGACGCAAATGAGCCTTTACGGAATTCGAGCTCTCACTTCTTATTTTCTTCTCTTTTCTGTTGACGCTGTTGTTGTTCGTGCGCGCTCTCTTTCGCAGCGCTGTGTAGCAATTTTCGAGAAACCCGCAAGATGAGATTTCTTTCTTGTCGATTTCTTACCTCCCCAGTAATGTGCGCTCCGTCGTCGAGCAGTCGGTTTCTTCTGATGGCCCCCTCCGGTTCGGTGTAATCCGTCATGACCTAAATCCGTGCAGCGGCAAAGCAAGTTCGGTTTAACGTTCGCCACGGACCTGTAGCGTGGTGAAGTATGGTGTCTGTATTCGCTTACCCGGCTTACACTACCATAACTGGCGTGAGGCCTGCGGCGTGAGCACTTGCGACGGTAGGCACGTCACAAGCATGCACCGCGCGACGCCAGCGGCCGCCAGCGTTGGTTGCTCGTGAAAGGTGGTTTGCGCTTTCCTACATATCGCCTCAGTGACTTCCTGTTCTTGGTGTTGCTGGATTTCGCGACTGGTCATCGCATGAATCGGCCAGTCTTGAACTTTAAAGCTTAATTCACTCTTAAGCCAAAAGTTGTATCGGCATTCATTCCGATATAACAACTGTCCTATATATTACAGAAGAAAAAGAAATAAACTTGGCTAGTATGACGTCAACGCTCATGACCGTTAGTGACGTCAACACTCATGACCATTTAATAAACGGCAACGCCAAATTTAGCAGACCTACTCATTCTGAATTTTACCTTTATACTGCCATAGACTACATAGGACATTCTGTGCAGCATTATTGCACCACTGCATCTCTTCTCTCTCTCTCTCTTTCCTCTTCCCTCCTCTCTATTTCTCGTCTTTCTATTCCCCTTCCCCGATCCCCCAGTGTAGGGTAGCCAACCGGAAGTGTTTCTGGTTAACCTCCCTGCCTTCTCCTTTTTCTATTTCCCTGTGCAGCATTACGGCCAATTCCATGGCGCGTTGCCGATGAAAATGGTTGCATAGTTTTCCCAGTGCTGCACAGTATTACTTGGAGATGATACGCTTTCGCGGCCGGCCGTTAGGGCTAAAAAAGTGCGGACTACACGGCGCGCGTCGCTCCGGTGCTGATTGCCTTTCGCTAAGCTCGCGTTCCGTCGTCGCGACGCGGATAACTTTCGAAGTCCACTTCGGCTGTCACCTTTCCTGGCTTTCCCAAGTATAGACCAGAGACACCTTCTTCCGGCGTGCGGGGCAGAAAATTTTTACGCGCGCTTTACCGATGACTCCATTTATCAGCCGTTTATAACGCCACATCAGCGCCTTCCCCGAACCCGGTAATTTATGGACGTCGGCTTCCGGGTTTATTTCTAAGGCATATAAGGTTTCTTTCGTGGCCTTTTAGATGGTGTCCTAAGATCTCGTCCGGCTTAGTTTGGCTCTTTGCATACCTAATGTACGGGTGAGACCACTGCTTATATCTATATTTCTTTTATTCGTGGCAATGAAGAGGATAGGTCCGTGCTATAAACTCATCGTTTCATGAAGCCCACTTCTCTTTTCGTATCTTCACTTGCAAAAATATATGTAATTTTGTTAAAGAAAGTAAATTATTTCATGTGTTGCACGGGGACTGGCTTCGTATTTTATCATTTTTATATATAAGGCCAAAGGTCAGATTGTCATAAGTAAAAAAAAAAGACTGCGAACAGTCTTCGAATCTTCACTTTTGTTCAGATTTCGCAATACGTGATGTGCTTAAAATATTGCGTACGTACAAAAAAAAGAAAGAAAAAGAAAACTGCGCGTCAGCAAGCCGAGTAGTCTGCTACATGCCAGTATAGAACAACAGAAAGTTGGGCTACACTCTAAGAAAAAAAAAAAGAAAGATTAACTGTTACTCTGTTTGGATGGTCCTGATTTAATTGTCACATTTATAACTCTCTTTAAACATGCCCATTTAACTATCTTTTGGAGAATTGCGCCGCCGACGACTCTCCAGAGAGGGTACGATGATGTAATGATGAGATATAAGATATCTGATAAGATATGAGAGTATATAATGATCTCCAAAAGAGATTCCACCTGTATCTTTCAAGAGAGTATGTGTGATACAAATAAGGACCCTCCAAGAAGAGTAACAGGTAGTTTTTTTTTTCCTCTTAGAGTGTAGGTTGGTAGCGACTCATCGTGATAGAAAGTATCGAGTGCAAACACGGATCTCTGATTCCCGTCTAATCTCTGTTCTGGTTCTCTTCTCTTGTCGCCGTGTTAGCACGCCCTGCTTTCCGAGTCTGGCCAAAATTATTTTCCCGAAGGCTTTATCGGTCCTGAGGCATTCCGGTCGATGACGTCCGTAGGCGTGTAACGGGACGAAGGCCACAGTCTGTCGTCTCTGGTCGCGTACTCTTAATTGATTGAGTCACGTGACATCCATACGCGGACCCATTTTCGACGACGTCGGGATTAATAATAGCGAGAAGCGACTTGTAACAGCTTTGGCAACGATGGAGATTGGGACCTTGTGCCCATTCTTCAATACCGTAACCTCGATTTTCCTCTCAGGACTCTTTTTTTTTTTTTCGTATATCTTCGAAAGACCAGTTGAAATAATTACCGATCTACTACAATTGGCTGACGTCTCAGGCGTTCGAGGAAAAGCAAAACCTCAGCAAGCGGATTCCCTTGTTCTGTTTGGTTTTTATCATTTTCTGGTGTGATAGAAATACCTAAGATCGCTTTTGTAGTCTGGTGTATCTGCGATAACCTCTTGCTTGCTAGCAGGCCCTTAGCCAGTGGGGGGACTGGGGGCCCGCCTCCCCCCCCCCCCCCCCCCGAAATTTTGTTGAAGTAGGTGTTTTTGCCACAAATAAATAAAAAAATAGGTGTTTTTCGCAAGAAGTCAAGGTTTTCAGCAAGTGCGCCCCCCCCCCCCCCCCCCTCCTCCTCGAAAGAAATTCCTGGCTACAGGCCTGCTTGCTAGTATTACGTTTTGAAGAAGAATAAAGCGCGTAAATATTTTCCTCTGGAGCTAGTCGTTTACTTTTTAAAGACGGCCTTTCAAGAACTCTCAACAGGATCACAAGAAGGTAATGGTAGGCGGTCTGTGACAGTCTAATGTCCTTTTTTACGGCGCGAGGAACGACGAAGACGTAATAGAACAGAAGGAACACGTCCTTCCTCGTTCCTCGCGCTGTACCCAAACATGCTACCGTACCAACTAGCCCAACTTGCAATATTGCAGTAATGTCCTTGTCTAAACCTCTTCTTCCAGTATGCATAAAAACTACGTCGTGGAGTATGGGAAACAGCGTGAATTACGGTTTTGTACATGGAACCTGCTGAAATTGTGGAAACCATGTGCAAATTAGCCAATCGGACAATTTACTCCTGTTGCTTCGCCGTTGGATTCTTCGCTTCTTTAAATCTCTCGACCTCCACACTGCGGAATTAAACCATTGAATATATATCTACAGTTAGATCGAGGAGTAGTCACAGTCACAGAGTTACGTGAAAAAACGTGCACTACCGGACGGGAAGCGCCTTCCGTCGTAGCTCCATTGGCATAGTATAGAGCATGGGCTCTCAAACTCATCCCAGCTAGTGGACCGCAGGCATGACAAGTAGTACCGCAAGTGCTGGGATAGTGACGAAGGTAGGAGCAGGGGGGGACGGGGGGTTACTTTGTACAGAAAGTCGGTTAACGTTGCCCTTTCAATGACCTTCCCCATATATTACATATGGGTCAGGTCTAAGAACTGGCAAACCTCCCTGTCTTTCCGCTTGTTTCTTCCTTCCTTCCTTCCTTCTGAAGGGGATTCGGCGCCAGAATTCCAACAAGATATCGATACCGATCTCAAAAATGCCTAAAATCTGGATGCCGATTCTGCAATACACAGTTGTTGTTTCACGGGTATGTCGCAACGCATGGTGACCGCAGGGGGTGCCTCACGACAAGAATGCTTTAGGCCAGTCATGCCTCTGTAGGTCATGAACATAATTGTGAAGAAAATAAAGAAAATATGGGACGAAGACAGTCATTTGTGGGCCGCGGGCCGCGTGTTTGAGACCCCCCGTAGTGAGCATCGGACGCGTAATTCGAAGGTTGTGGGTATGGATCCCACCGACGGAAAGGGTGATTTTTCGTCAATTTTAACTCATTTCAATTTACGTCATAATTACTACGCTGCAGTTAAAGACAACAATTAATGTCCCTTATGCTTTCCTTGACATAATTGTTAGATTCATTAGGATTGTGCACTGTGTCACAGGCACTGTTAATGAGTATGTTGCCGCTAAGGAAGAGATCTTTCGAGTAAGTCTCTCGGCAAAGCTCTCAACGAATGCATCGCGCTTAGACGCACCCTGACGACAGTTCTGAAATCACGCGCTCCTTATCTAACGCAGAAACAGTCACATAGTTACATCTGCGGGCTTCGCATGCATCACGAGTCTCGTCTCGCGTTTCGGGACAGCTCGTATATACCTCAAGCCGGTTGCGTGCGTTCGCCGTTGCCTCGCTTCCGTCGACCTGCAGATAAGTTCCTGCGATCGAGAGCGCGACATCAAACGGTCTGGCAGCAGTACATCGGCGTTTCGAAGAAGAAGGGCAAGATCCAATCCGAACGAGGTTTTACTCTCTCCTTCTGCAAGAAGGGCCACGCGAAACGCTGGGAGCTCGATTACGTGACCCGTTTTTTTTCCTCGCCCTCGCTGTGAGGCCCTGCGCGACGCTTTCGTTGTTTATGCCACCCCCGGAGGGGAAAGTGCGCCGCCGAAGAAGAAGTGGCCGGACCACGCTGGTTTCCTGCGAGCGGCCGACCTTGTTGCTTGCCTTGCCGCTGCACCTGCGAACGCTAGCGACGCCGGCGGCGTCAGCAGGCGCCAAGGCGGACGGGCCGACGAGCTTCCTACGGAGAGAAAAAAACTTGCCTCCCCGTCCTGACGTCGTAGTTACGGTCGAGTGTCTGCGCGAGCGCTTGTGGTGGTGGCGTCGTCTGCTTCTGGCGTCGTCTGCTTCGTGTACTGTTCGTGTACTGGGAAGAGGCGTGTGTTGTTTGTGTTTCGAGTCCCCCGGGCTAAGGAGTGTGTTGACGAGTGCACGTGCGAGCGAGGATACCGTTAGTGAAGTGCGCGAATCTTGGAACGCCGAGGCTGGGTGTTGTGCGCATGGTTTTGCTGGGCGCTACGACCGCCGCCGCCGCCACCACGGCCGTCCCGGCGAGCGTGCTTCTGGACGACCGATGCGCGGCCGGCATGATCGGCCCGCGTGGCGACAAGTGCGTGCGCATCAAGGCGCACCCGTCGCATTCCATCATCGAAAGTGTGCATCAGTGGGAACGCGACGGACTCTTCCCGACGAAGCGATCGGAGCATGAGAACAACGGAGAGAAGCCCCAGCGAGCCGTCGCTCCGCAGAGGACGGCCGCCCCCAGGCCAGTCACCAGGAGCGCTTCGGCGGCGCACGTTTCTGCAAGGGCACAGGTAGTAGACGCGAGATACACGCGCATGATGCCAAGGCTTGAGCGTGCGCCGATGTGTGGTTTCGGTGATGGGACGTTACCCCTCGCGGTGGTCTCGTGATTGCGGTACTTGGCTGCTTACCCGAAGGTCGCGGGATCGAATCCCGGCTGCGGCGACCGCATTTCGATGCGTACACACGCACTGAGGATTGTTTATAACGTTGATTATGTGTCTTCCACCCCTGTGTCACATTTCTTTGATATCTGTGGGTGTAGCGCCCGCTTCACTTCGCAACACTGACTGGTAGCACACTTCGCTCGCGGTCCATCATACACTGCTGAACGCAAGCTTCGTTGTATAGCAACTCCTCCGCCGTATCGAACGCTTGTTTGGCCCGCTTTTCCTAAGTGAGCTGCGACAGCGCATCATTCATTCATCCCTAATGCCAAACTTTCACCCGGCGTAGTGGCATAACCCGTAAGGTGTCGCGCTGCTAAGCTCGAAGGCGCGGGTTCGATTCCCGGCCACGCCCGCCGCATTCTGATGTGGGCGATATGCAAAAGATATGTGCTTGGGCTTAGGTGCTCGTTAAAGAACTCCAGGTGATCGAGATTAATTCGGCGTCCCCAACTGTGGCATGCCTCAATCATATCGTGGTTTTGGCACGTAAAACTCAATTACAATTACACTAAACATTGTTTTCTGTTCGCCGTAGCTCGACTGTAGGCTTCGCAGTCTGCTTGATCTGCACGCGCTACCCAGCGCGAGTTCTTCTGTTGATGTCTTCAGCGGCACCAGATCGTGAAGCCATGGCGCGGAGCGATGTTCGTCAGACCGCGCGTGCTCTTTCTTATCACTCCCGGAGCAATCATCCGCGCGTGCGCGTCTCATCATCACCCTTAGCGTGAGCTACACTCCGTGGCCTCCTAGTCGCGCACTGCCTTCTCATTAGTCGTGCACTGCTCATCGTTTGTGTGTTAATCACCGCCTCCGCAACGCGTCCACGGTGCCCTGTTTTCGATATTGCGCTGTGCAGTGTCCGTCATCTACTCCACCGTTTCGTGCTCCACTTACAAGACGTGTTCACTATCGTGTGCTCTTATCAATACAACCTCTGCTAGCCATCGCTAGAGAACCGTGCCTTCCGCCTGGCTTCTTTTTTCCTTTTCGCGTATAGCGATGCGGTCGAGATTTCGTTGTCGACGCGTCGTCTCAGTCAAGCTCGCCGTTCGATCGTCATCGCACAGTCGTCATTACGCAGACATGCCTCGTACGTTCGGGTTATCATTTTTTGACGTTGTCATCAAACACCGTTATTCACATCAGAAGTATGCTATGCAAGTATTGCTAGTGGGTTCATTTTATAGCTATACAAAAGCGGTTCGCATATAAGCCTTTCATTTTACTCGAACAAACCTGCATGAGCGACTGTATAGCACTGACCACGAGTGTCTTCCTGCAGCGGGGTGCTAACAAAAGTGATGCCGACCTTAACCACCAGTGAAGTACAGCAAGTTCAATATTAGTATTGCGTGGTTAACCTGCCTACTTTTCCTTCCCTCTCTCCCCCGGATAATCACTTTTGATGTTTTCTCCCAGGCAGTATTGCTGAATAGGCTGAGCAACATCATCCCAACAGCAATAGGAGTTGATTGATTGATTGATTGATTGATTGATTGATTGATTGATTGATTGATTGATTGATTGATTGATTGATTGATTGATTGATTGATTGATTGATTGATTGATTGATTGATTGATTGATTGATTGAACATTCCGTACGAACGATACCGTAGTGGTGAGCTTTGGAGTAACATAGTTTTGACTTTCAGTGCTGTATGTATGCGCCTATAGATCTAAATACACGAACCTGTTTGCATTCTGCTCGTTGGAATGCGTCTGCTCCGCCCAGGAATCGAACCCGCGATCTCGCGCGCTCAGCGGCGGAACAACCTTTGATCCACCGCAACACGTGGTCTAACCACCCATACACGTATACGACGGCATCTGGCTTCCGCGTTCGCCGAGCTTCAAATCAAGCACTTATAAAATTTTCCATAAGACACCTTACGACAGTTCTTTATTTATTTATTTTTTTCACGTGTCGTTTTTCCAAAATCCTCCACATGTGTATACATTTTGCTACACAGGATTCGCCTGGACGTTACGTTCACTCGCCGCTGCGCACATCTCATCGGCCGTGTGGACAGCCCGAACTGTGAACGCTGCCAATTGTGTGAAACCGACAGCACATACATTTTGTGACTGCCCAATTTACGCGTCGCCATGAAAAACGCTGGCTTCGACGCTGGCGGGAATCGGTGTGGCAACTCTAAGTGAAGGTGTTATTTTGTCAGCTATGTGCGATCAGCCACTGTCAACAACTGCTAAAAGGGCAGTTATAGGTTTCCTTAAGAGCACAGGAGTGGACAGCAAACTGTAGCGAAACCACTACGTTACGTGGTTATTGTATATACCCACCACTTCCTCTCCCCGTCATCGCCCTTCATCACTCTTTCTTTCCCATTTACCTTCTCCCATGTGCAGAGTATTAAGCTAGAGCGCACTAGCTCAGGCCGACCTCTCTGCCTTCTCATAAATTTTCTCTCTCTCTCCCTCTTCATCTCAAAGGAAACATTTTCGTGTAACGCATACAACGAGACTTGCCTGAGCACCAAAACATAGATTGATGAGCCCTTGAATGGGCTTAATTCTATACGAGCTTTTCGTGTGCGCCAACTCGGTGTAGTTCATATATCTTGTGGCGTGCGCCCTAAATGTCGAGCCAAATGGCACCTTCGCGTGCCTTGGCCTGAACTCCGCGCTCCATGTGTGTCTGCGTGAACACATACAATGTTGTAATGACGTACAAATAGGAAAAAAAACAAGCGTAAACGTGTTCGTTGCAATACAAGGGAGTTGAAGTGCTTAGAGGATTGCTACGTTTTACATAGAGCCTCGCCGAAGTTCCTTCGTTGCTAAGAGGATTAAATAGTACTGTAGATTCGACAAACGCGAGTGTTTTGACGAGATCGAATTCACGTGAAGAAAACCATGGTGGGTGGTTGATAGGGCGATTAACGTGTTTATCAGAACTCGGGTATGTTGATTTGTTAATTATTGTCCTCGTGAATGGAAGGAAAAGGTGTTTAAATATGAGGCGACACAGATCGGAGTATACAGCGCTTATACGGCACTTTTAGGTTACGCCTATAATTTTATCCATCTGTCGCCATGCTATTCGTATCTTCACATCAAGTTTCTCTGCCAGCCTCAATCTTTTCTTTTTTTTTTCCTTTACGAATAGCACTTGCAGAATAAAGCGATCATAATCATTTTCTTCGAGGGTAACAGTGGTAATCTGTCCAATCTATCGGTAGTGTTTACCAAATACCTTTCAATCGATTCTTATTCTATTGCACATTTCTTCACTATGACCCTAGAGACAACATGGCCCAAAAGATAGTGTATTCATTTACTACCTTACTATTACTTGTAATTTATTCCATTTTTAATACGTTTCTTTTGATCTGTGCGCGTATCTTAAATTGTAAATGTCTGGGAACGGGCTATTTGGTAATGCATGTTGTTGCAACAGCTCAGTAATCAAATAAATGGACGGATAGAGCACCATATTTTGCAACCTCGGATACGGACACGGTGAACTTTATTGTCTTGATACGGTTAACTTTATTGGATCGTCGGATTATCACTCGTTCACTCACAGGATTGTACTAAGTGCAAATCACAGGTCGTTCAAGTATGCACCTTTGATATCGGCCTGTAGTACTTTTGTCCGTCTAACTGTATAAACAGCTCGCGCAGACATGTACGGAGTAACAATACTAACTGTCTCTGCCTTATCGACAGCCGTCCTTAACGGTACTTTTCCATTCTCGCTCTCAGGGACGACGGTATGCAGCTATTAATTCACCGTGGATATCCTTCGAGGTATTCACGTATGCTGTGCCCACGTCTTATACCTCATTATGCAATGCTTGCATGACTGGTGGCGTCTCCGCTGCAGTGGACGCCCTCTTTTTGTGTCAGCCCGACCTTGCGATATGATCCCAACCGCGTGATTTGTACGCAGTAGATCGAAAAAGGAGCCATGACGACTTCAATGTCCACGTTGCCTGTGTCCTAACTTTATGCACTGTTCGCTTCACTCTTCTTTTTTATCTCCTGTCATCGCGTCTTCGAGTTACCGCTAATAACTTTATGTTCTTCAATTACATAACTTTCTAATACTTTTAACTAGGCGAGAGTGAAATAAAATATGCTGCCACCTTTATACGACAGCTGATGCATTCACGTCGTACTATGGAACAAAACCGAGGCACAAAAAATTGCTTTCAAAAAATTGCAAAAAGTTGCGAAGCACAAGAAAAGTTGTTGTGTTCAAGTGCGAAAGACTGATGTAGTTCGACATCAATTTTTCGAACTTGCAATGTGGTTCACTATTAACAATGAACGTCTAACAGGCAGTTAAGGCAAAACGACTGCGTTGTTTCTTCAGCTTTATCAGAGAAAAAAGTAAGCGTCCGTAGTAATGCGTTTGGTGCCACACATGAAAACTTGATAGCCTCTATACCCTACCTCGTCTGTAACCGATCGCGGAGTAGGTTTAATGCGCCTACGTTCTACCGGAATATAACACGAAGACATTGACAAGCAAGTGTTGTAGAATTAATTAATTAATTAATTAAGCAAGTAATTAATTACCTTTGGGTGGGTTCTGCTAAATGTAGAATTGGAAATGCTCAGTCTAACGCTTCTCCGATGACCTTTTCGAGGAGTTTTTGGGACAACTTTCCCACGTGAATACAGCTAATTTACCAGGCACAAAGACTTCATGAACGAATGCACCATAAACACACTAACACAATTTAGTTCGATGCACTAATGGACTGTATACGACAGCCATCGTTAAGCAATTAAGTCACCGCGTTATCGTGTGTTCTTTCTCTCGTCCCTGTTTGTTCGCGCCGAGTTCCTTTTAGTCGTGCGTTTCTTCGTGTACACAACGCACTTGATGTTCCGCTGTCAAACGCAATTTAGTTCGTCGCATTAACACAGTGCATCAATGCACTAACGTGGAACTAATACAATTTAGTTCGATGCACTAATGTACTGCATAGGACAGCCATCGTTAAGCAATCAAATCATTACGTTAAGTCCCACCGATTCATGCTTGTTCGTGCGCTCCTTCGTGTACTGAACGCATTTCGATGTTCCGCGATTCCTCTGGCAAGGACGTGTGTGTGCTTTTATGCGCCGATCAGCGCCAAACAGAATACGCGATTTGCTTCGGAAATTAAGACTGCCCCGGAGCATCTCACCAATTGTCCCAGAAACAATGGGCTTCTCGGGGAGGGCGGAATTAAAGAGACGGCGCGGCGAGCGACAGCACGCCTGTTCGCCGTGGAAAGGTTCGCACAGGTGCAACCGCTTGCTTTGTTCAGGGACACGCGTTTATGCAAGCTCTGGCGGGCTCACCTATTCGCTTGACCGGGGGCTTAATTGTCCCACCAATGTCGGACTGGCGTTTCGCCTACGGCGTGAAAGCGCAAATGAGTTGGCCCAGACGAAGGGCTTTCGTTGTCCGTGTTGGGCGGTATGCAAGAGGCGGTTGATTGGCTGTAGTGAACGTTAGCTACTTGTAATGGGCTGTTAAATGCGGAAGCAACGTAAGCGGTATGCTGTCGATAGCAACATTCAATAGCACTTGTCTCTTGCTTCAGCCCTAATGCTCACAGCTTCAGGCTCCGAGCACGAAGATTAAACTTTTCTTTCTATTTTTTTAAGGCCTTGACTAAAGCGAAAATTTGGCCGTTGGCGTCAACGCGAGGGACTCAAAAGATCATCACGTGATGACGTCCCCATACGACGTCATCATGGCTTCGCAGATCATCAAAATTTTGTTGCCTCATCACATGAAATCGCTTAGTCAAGGGTGGGCTGATCACGGAGGCAGCGCAAAACCATGGTGAGCTGCAGTAAGCTTGCAGTGCCTCCGATCCTGGAGGCAATACAAAACCATGTTAAATGCGGAAAGCTTTCGTAGGAGGGGGAAGGGGGGGCGGGAGGGCGTGGGTGGAGGATCAATACATCGACTGAGAAGAAGAAAAAAATCATGGCTGATCCCTCTGTCATAGGAATCGGTATAACACGAAAGTGACACGTGTCTTCACAGAAGTACTGCTTATTGTGTAGTGATATATGAGAGCTTGTACAATGTCTATTCGTGTTTGGCAGCTATAGCACCGTTTGACGTGGATGCACCCATGTTGACAGCATGTCTATATCGCGACGACTAACGCCCATGATCATGATTAAACCGTTGCGCACGGTAGCTGACGGTGTGAACATATATTTGGACACAGCGAATCGTGAATCCCGCGTAAGGATGATATCAACAAGCCTACAATCAACATTGGTACCCGGTATGCACTTCTTCAAAGCGTCGTCAATTAAGGAGAGAAACGGCACGGTGTGTGCTTTGGGTAGCCGACGCCTGTGCTCATGCATACATAACACACACTGCGCTTCAGCAACACGGGAGATACGAGGTTCGTAGCCTGAGCCGCAAGCGCGTGCGTCCCGCTGGCGTCTGTCTCGCAGGCGCTGCTCTCGCTCCACCAAGGCACGACATTCGCCCGTCGAACTCGCGTCCTTTCTGCAACGCTTATTGGAGCAGTTTCGTTAGTCAGTGCTCTCGCAATTGAAGCAGTCGGCGGCGGAGAAATCCCGTTGGTGCACGTGGGAGCTGCACTACTCCGATGAGCCGACGCACGCTAACACGAAGCCAAAGGCAAAGAACGTAACTGCGTCAAGGGTGCCTCGGCGACGCCAGCGCGGCCAGTCTACCGCTCTGGTATCGAGACGCTTTAACCATGACCTCGAATATCGCGTGCAATCTCGGAGTAAGCGCTAGTAAGCGTCGAGCGTGAAGTTTTACTTCTTTTCACATCTCACAGACGGCGGCACCGCCCCGTCGAGCGTGAAGTTTTACTTCTTTTCACATCTCACAGACGGCGGCACCGCCCCGCTCCGCCTATAGCTCCGCCCGCCGCGAAAGAGAATGTGTGAAAGATATAAGGCGCGTTCGCGCCGTGTCTAGCATCTCTTGAGTTAGCTTAGTTGGTAGAGCGTCAGGCGCTCACCGTCGCGGCCGCAACGTCGTGGGTTCGATTCCCGGCGGGGTATCTTTTTCTTGGTTTTTTTCTTTCTCACCTGTTGGCGTCCATTTTATCAGCGTCATATCCGTGACGGATGTACTTGGTGGACCCCGGCATAAAACACTTTCGTGTTAAAAGAAAGAAGGAGGACAAAGAGGAGAAGGAGGAGTATTTCGCCTTCGAGTCTTAGGCGAATGCCTAAGGGACCCAATGAGCTATTTTACTTGCGACTCTGTGTTTCTGTTCATGCATAATGAGCACGTGACTACAAATACATAAAACAGATTCGCTTCGTTCAGGTATTTCAACATGGAATGGTAGTAAGATCCATGTATTTGGTGTACGGTTATCCAAATGCACACACTGATCATTCTCGGTAGCTTATATCAGTGAACGATCCCAGTGAACGATTCCGTGGCTATCTACGTTCGTACCTCTGCTATGACCAGTCACGTAACACCACCTTACGGGCATATAAAACATGCGGCGGCGATTACACATCCTTTCACGGCCGTCACCCATCTTTGGACGCGTCAAGGAACATCCGTGGCACGCCCTTGAGCAACGCAGTATAAGACGTGCGCGCGTGCGGTTTATGGCCATATCCATTCCGATTCCACCTCACGTGCACACGTCGAGGATGCCCCGCGTACGTGAGCGATCATATTCAGCGAAACTCGAGCGGCTCGATACGAGGCACGCATCAGTCGCGCGGCTGTCTCGATTCATCACGTTCCTTATTAGCCGAGTAACAAGTTCACCGCATAGCGACCGCCGAGTGTGGCTAAGGAGCCCACATGAAACGTTTAGATTGGTTTCGTGGATCGACTACGGTATAGGCACTCGCATACGCGGAAGGAAAGAAAGCTACTGCTCTGAAGGGGAGTGTGTGTGTGTGTGTGTGTGTGTGTGTGTGTGTGTGTGTGTGTGTGTGTGTGTGTGTGTGTGTGTGTGTGTGTGTGAGAGAGAGAGAGAGAGAGACAGAGAGACGCAGAGAGAGAGGGGGGGGGGGGACGACGCTTGCATTCAGGGTGGCCGTTTGCGAAGATATCTGCTGTTAACCGCGGAATATCGCTAACGAGGCCATTGAGAGGTTCCCGGAACGGTGTTTTTGTGAGAACCGAGCGCATTTCCGCAACGGTGTCCTTCGTTGGCAGCTGGCGTTTTGCTGAATCGTATACTAAGCGGTGCGGCGGGCTCGGTGCTTTAACCGCGCATTTGTTGAAGGTGAGTGCATTCTGCCTCTACTTCCTTATTTGACTTGTTTCCTATACCACTTAATCTTGACATCATTGGGGCATAAATGTATTATCATAAACGGTTTGCTAAAAATTAGTCACGTGGTTTCTTGTGCATTTTCCCAAGACGACTCTAAAGGGAAAGCCTTCTTCTTCTTCTCAGTAGATGGTATTGTACGGTATGATGACGCCGCCATGACGTCATCTGTGATCACGTTACACTTTCTGGACCGTTCGTGTTGACGCCGGCGACGGTCAATTTTCGGGTTTCATGAGGCATCTAAGGCTTTCGCCTTAATAACTGTGATGTTTATCGCCCTGAGGCAACATGACGGATCACAAGAGAAGCCGATGGGGGAGAGGGGGGGGGGCGCCTTCCCCCCTAATTTTATAGGGGGGGGGGGTGCCAAATCTGCCCCATATCTGTACTCAGTGCGGACCTGCATGTCCCACCATTGTTTAATGTGGAGGTTGACGGCCATATGCATGTTTTTGACGGTATGGTAGCCGAGCACCCCTGATGTGTTGGATTCCAAGACTGTTTGTACTTGATACATTTACCCCCGCAAAGCGAAAAACCAAAGGCGGGTCGTTGCGAGAAGCACGCCATCGCTTCATTTTTGTTCTTGCAACCGTTGCGAAGACTGTTTTCTTTCCGACTCGACCAGTTGGGGGGGGGGGGGTTGCTGCGGTCAAATTTGCTGCCCCCCCCCCCCCCCCTAATAGAGAACCTTGCGCACGCGGCACGCCAATGCTTATATATTCACTTGTTAATGAACATGGCAACACTTAAAGATCAAGGACAGTATAGCATGAGACGGCATAAATGAGAAAATAGAAACCAGTTTCCCTATGTCATTTCAAGGAAAACAAATTAAAAAAAAAACGGAAGATATATATGACCCGTGCAAGTGCAGCACCGGAGGGACAAGCAAAAGTAATCTCGGAGAAGATTATGAAGTGTTTCTTTCATCGCGGTTACGTGTAGCGTTGATCTTTCCGACCTCAGGCAGCTTGTAAACAAGGAAGTTTTTCATTCCCTCTGTCCAGGGTCGCCGCGCAGCACCTGATATAGTCTCGTGTCGGTTTCCGTTTGTCTTTTCTGTCACTTCTTTCCTTGCCTTATTTCCTTCTTTATTTTCCCGTGCGAGCAGAAACTCTGCGTACTGGAAATCTATAACGCCAGAGTCATGATCCGTATCAAGATCTCATAGGTTGCAGTAAGGCGCGTGCAAATTGAGCACACTGCCCGAAGCGCTTGTTTTGCGTTTGTCCTGCGTAGGTACACGTGCGGTTTTATGGCTGAAACTGGTGCGATTCGATTGCGCGGGTCGATAGCACACCCGTGCTTGATTTCTTTTTCTTTTTTTGCGTCTTTTCGCTGACGCTAAACGCGCAGCCTTGATTACGAGGTCAGCTCCGGTATTATTTTGACGCGCAACTTGGCTAGACTCGTGGCTTCATGCAGCTCCGCAAAGCTCGAACACCGTTCCACAGAAAAGAAAAATTAATAATAATATCTGGGGTTTAACGTCCCAAAACCACGATTTGATTATGAGAGACGCCCAGAAAAGAAAAATTAAAAAAAAAAGGACTGGTTCCCGTCTCCCTTCTGGCCATGGTAAATGCGTGCGTACAAAGGAAACGAGATTATAACCGAGGAAATATAGTTAGTGTGACAGTTCGCGTAAATTTAATATTAGCCTTTTTTTTATATGAACTGGGTGTAAGCGTTTTCCGACATGCTTTGCCTTGCTTGTTTGAGAGAGCTCGAAGTTTCGTGATCGTGTTCGCTTAAGGATAAGAAATAATGCTTTCGTGCCGATATTAATATCTCAATGGCGCGTATTTCATATTCCTGAGTGTAACGTTTCTGAGTGTAACGGGGGGCAAGTGTTAGTGTGACTTGGGGGTGCAAGTGCCCCTTTTGCAACCCCCCTGCCGACGCCCGTGCCTAAATCTAAGTACGATTCCCGGGCCTCCAGCATTTCGCTTCCATCGAAATGCAGTCGCCTTGGCCGGGATTCGACCCCGTGACCTTCGAGCCAGCAGTCGAGCACCATAACACTATAGACCACCGAGATATGATAAGGCCCGTCTCGTAAACCAGTGCTTCAGTTTCTAAACTTTCTCGACAATAACGCGAGTGAATGTCATAAAAGGAAGTTCCAGCAACAGGAAAAAATATTTACACGCGAAAAACTGGTCGCGCTCTTTGTGACAATGGCGATATGCGCTTAAACGAAAATGTACACAGGACCAAATTTCGCTTAAGCTTTTCGCTTTCCAGTTTCACCCAACTACTTTGACTTACATTAGCCATTTATTTATAGAAATTAGGCCAGTGCGTGCGATTAAGTATATTTCGCTCCTTTAACCCTTTGACACGCTATGCACACAACTGTGTACACCACTTGTTTTTGCTGTTTGTATCAACTAGGAGCTTTGAATGAATTGAACCTCCAGCAACATTATTTCTCTTCATTTAACTTCATTTTGCAGTGTACTGTTGCATATGATCGCTTTGCTGAAAGCATTACCACGTTCCACGAGTCGTTCATCGTGCCGCTTCCTGCGAGCCATGTGAAAAGTATAATTTTTCTTTGCTCAAAATGGACATAACCAAAAATGAACTTGCGCTATATTTCAAGCCTGAGATTTCATTCTATTTATGCCGAAACATAGCATCAATGACTTCAGGATTAATATATATTTAATTACAATTTAATTGGGATTAGTTAATATAACAGACATGAATTGACATATGAGATTATTTTTGTTGCAATAGACTATTGAGTGCCTTGAAATAACTTTTTATCGATTTGACTAATTTACAGACAGTTGTTCGGTGGTGGCGTTTGAAAGGGTCAGTGATCTAGTTTCAGTCGGCACTAACTGGTGATAGAGCACGTACACTTTGTTTAACCATAGACAGGAAGCTTCGAAGCACAGGGTAATAAGCTGGTTTTTGTGAATCAGAGAGGGACAGCAACAAATGAGGTTAACCCGAAGGGAGTCTTCTCGTTTTCTATACGAAGAAGCCGCATTTAAAGAACTACACATTACGTCTTGTCTAAAAGTATAAGAAATAACTCGATAATATATATCTTCGTCCGTGCTGTCACGCTCACAAACTGTGACTGCAGTTCATATTTATTCCTTGCGTGGACCCTGGCAGCTATTTTGCCCGACGAAGGATAGCAATCTATAAGTCGAGTATATGACGGACTTACGTCTGGTCGAGGACAAACATAGCGACATGTAGTCCCCGACGAAACATAGTTGTCCCCGACATACATAATTCACACTATGTTTGTCGGGCACAAACATAGTGTGAACAGGGTTTCCGTGCGGAAGCCGAAACGTATTTTAATTTTGCGTTTTTTTTATACCTCGGTCGGCGTTTCCTTCTCTTTTTATTTCACTAAGCGGCGTGACTGTATCCTTTCCCTCTATGAATATACATGGGCCCAAATCTGTGCCTTCCTCGCTTCCTTCCTCGCTTGTGTTATGCCGTGTTCGAACGACGTGTTATGCAGTGTTCGGATACTGTGATAAAACAAATGGTGGAGTTGTCGCTGTTTCTTGGCTCCGGCTACCCCTTTTCGCTTGCCTAATATTACACATTGATTTTTTAAAGGGGCGTTGCTCCAGTACTTGAAAAACAGCTTTTGTCCAAGAAGTTTCTCTATAACAATGTCCGCAAATATGTTGGCTACTCAAGCAATACACAAGCCCGCTCGCGCTGCAGTAGAGTCCAATATTCATCGCAAATGCGAGCTTCTTCAAAGAAGCGTCGAAGTGCTTTCTTTACTTTAATTATAGTAATTGTTCAGGTTTTACGTCCCCAAACCACGATGTGCTTATGAGAGACGCCGTGGTGGAGGGCTTCGGAAATTTCGACCACCTGGGGTTCTTTAACGTGCGCCTAAATCTAAGCACACGAGCTTCAAGCATTTTTGCGTACAACGAAGTGCGGCCGCCGTAGCCGGGATTCGATCCCGCGACCTTCGGGTCAGCTATCGGGCCACAAGACCACCGCGGCGGACTTTCGTTGCTCTATGATGTTGGACTTTTTATGGCCATGGGCCTAATACTTTGGCAAGCGAAAAAACTCGGATGAGAGTCAACTTCATGAAGCTTCTGTTCTATTCGTTTTTTATGACGCGTCGGTGACCGTCCTCGTTGACCGCAACACGAGTGAGATTAACCAGCAATAACAGAATGATGAGTAGGTGGAAAACAGTTATTCAGCACCATCTTTGTTCCTCTCTAAGTTCTGCTAGGGCTGTCTATTCTCAGTTCTATTGCGGGCCGCGAAGTGTGCAATCCTTTTTTTGTTTATTATACCGCACGAAATTCCCGCGCCAATAGAGTGCACGCGGCTGAAATCCCCTTTCTTCAATGCTTGCGCCTTCATAGATCACATTCCACCGAGATTGCCGTCCTTATTTATTGTTATTTTCTTTCTTTTCCCACAATGAGCACGATCACATTCCTCCGAGATTCCTTTTCTTTATTTCTCGTTCATTTCTACCTCTTTCCCGCAATGCGCCCGACTTTTGTGTGGACACGAAAGGGGGCTCGGAAACCTCGTATATATACGGAGTGCTTGCCCGGTATCCCGCCCCTGTGGGAAACGCCTGTCGACTGGATCGTTTCCGGCGAATAAGGACAGCCTCGTAGAAGAAGCACGCACGCACGTCACGCCAAAGGAGCGCAGGCGTTACATCGAACGACTCGGCGTCCACAATGCGCGATCAAAAGGCCGTTAGTCTGCACGCCGTGGCGAGGAATAATGCAACAGGCCTGGAGTGACGCGGTTCTCGTTTGCTTCGGGCCCCCTGTCTCGACGGGGGGTGTCTGCAGCTCCGCGTAACGCAAACACTGCAGCCGAACAGCGCGTCGGCCGACGGCGTAAAATACGCGCGGCCCTGTGGAAACCGTCGTCATTTCATTCGTGTGGTTCAGTACGGTTTGTCAGGTGGGCACGCCGTATGTTCCCGCGTTTAAGACACCGGTGCGCGTACAACACGGTATTCCTAATCGGGAATGGAAAACAGACAGATTGATAACGTATAAGTTCTGATTAATTGGAGATACCGTGCATCTCTGGACTGAGTATACTCGCCGCGGAAAAGGCAATCCATGTTCAAATGTACGCAAACGTCACGGCGTTACCTTAATGAATGCAAGGATAGAGGCTATTGCGTAGAGGTCAGCTACAGTTATTGCTACTATGTAGTTTTTCGTTTCATATATTACTGTCACATTCTTCAGTTGCGGTCTTATATCGCATATGCTGCCTGTTAGGTAGGGAATCGTCCTCCGTAGGGAAATGTGTTACTTAGGGAAACGTATCCTATCATGCACTATACTGTTTCAGGTTGTATACCCATGTACGTATTATGCGATACGTATATTATACAACGAGCCTATCTATATATCCATCGATAGATAGATAGATAGATAGATAGATAGATAGATAGATAGATAGATAGATAGATAGATAGATAGATAGATAGATAGATAGATAGATAGATAGATAGATAGATAGATAGATAGATAGATAGATAGACAGACAGACAGACAGACAGACAGACAGACAGACAGACAGACAGACAGACAGACAGACAGACAGACAGACAGACAGACAGACAGACAGATAGATAGATAGATAGATAGATAGATAGATAGATAGATAGATAGATAGATAGATAGATAGATAGATAGATAGATAGATAGATAGATAGATAGATAGATAGATAGATAGATAGATAGATAGATAGATAGATAGATAGATAGATAGATCACTGCTCTGTGTGCTACCAAAGAAAAGAAACGAAACAAAGGCGAAACAAAGTAAAGCAAAATTACATGGTGACCCGACCTTCGCTTTACCAGAGATCTTTTTGTATAGGTGATGCGGGTAGTAAATGCGAAAATACGGTACGCCGATCTGCAGAAGCTGGGGGAGGAACGTTACTCTGAGAGCCACCGTGGCAGCTCGTTCGCCAGCGACGGAACGGACCTTGAGCCCAATAACAACGGGACGCCGCCGCCGCCGCAGCCACAGAACAGAGCTGCGAGCGCATGGCAAGGCCTGTTAGTACACAGCACTACAGCGCTAACAGCAGCCTGCACCGCTTGTCGGCTGAGCTCGGATGAGGAAGGTTACCTGTTTCTCAAAAGCTGCGTGGCGTTCAATTTGACCCCCAAACCAAAATAGATTGCGGGTCTTATACCCTATTATCAGATACGTTGCGGTGTAGTACGCAGTCGAGATGAATTGAGCTGATCGGGCGCAAGGCCGCCGTTTTCGTGAGGTGAAAGCTTGCGTGCGGTAGACAATTCGATCGCTCGTAACCCTCAAATCACGTGTTTCTCCCGTCGTTGCTTGTTGTATGTCTGTGTTTTAGAAGCTTGCAACTGCTTTTCTCATATTTTTATGTTTTATTACTCGTGTACGCGCACCGCATGTAGTGCTATACAGCCATCGCTTGCCGACCTGTGGAATCGTCTTCTTTGCGTCCCATGTTTTTAAATGCGAATAATTTTTTTCCGGTCCCCTTATTAGGTAACAAAGCAGAATAAATCTTCATGATCAACTCCTCTCCCCCTCTCTCTCTCTGGCTCGCTCTCCAGTAGCAACATGAAGTCTTGTCGTTCGGCTGTGCCAATCCTATTTGCAAGCGTTTGCTCAAGGCGATGGATTGTTTCCATGGTGTCCTCATGGATGTATCCGTCCCGGTAATACAAAATAAGGTTGTGTGTGTGTGTGTGTGTGTGTGTGTGTGTGTGTGTGTGTGTGTGTGTGTGTGTGCGTGTGTGTTTGTGTGTGTGTTTGTGTGTGTGTGTGTGTGTGTGTGTGTGTGTGTGTGTGTGTGTGTGTGTGTGTGTGTGTGTGTGTGTGTGTGTGTGTGTGTGTGTGTGTGTGTGTGTGTGTGTGTGTGTGTGTGTGTGTGTGTGTGTTGCGCACGCAACTGCCGCCTAGAAGTCCTTGACGAATCTGTGTTCACACACGACAAAGGAAGGCGTTTGTGACTTCTCGTTTCGCGTTCCCACGTCGCTCAATAAATGCGCCCCAGAGGCGACCGTGACCGCCAAACCTACTGACGTCACAGTTTCCCGCGTGCGTTGCCAAGCGGTGAAGCTGCGTGCACGCACGCGGCTCATTCTCGAGCCATTTTTTTTTTCCTTCCCCGCGCATTCACACCGGCTTCATTCAGCATACAACCTTGTCGTTGACCTCCCTCTATAGTCCGTTTATGTACTTCGCAGGATAATTAGCCGTTGTAATCAGTCCGTTTTCCGCGTAATCCAGCGCTGTTAGCGATGATCTGATAGGCAGGGATTGGAAGCGAAACGAAGGAACGAAAAGTGAAGATACAAAAGCGCAGGACGTTGGAACATGTGATGTTGTAAGAGGAAGTAATTATGCGCGTTTGATAGTGCCAAAACGAGTAGCGGCGACGAAGGAAGTGGTATAAGGCATGCAACGCCAGCTGGTTTGGTCACAAACGGTGGTTTGTTTTTTTGACGTTACAAACAACGTTGCGTAGCCGGCTGCCACAAAATGAACTGCATTCTCTCAAGGGGAAAATTGGGCGGCGCCTGCTCGCTCGCCGGCGTATGTATGAATTTTCGACGCGTTAAAAATGTGAAAACTCATTTCATTTGTGGCTTTTCCGCGGGGTGGTTAATAGGAGGGCGCTCAATATACGACGAGTAAGGTAGATAGCGAGAGAGTGAATGCTGGACAGCTTATTCGGAGTCTCCTAACTCGATCAACCGTAGACGTAGCCTCTGGCACGCTGCACAGAACTTGCGAGAGCGGAATATTAATTGTCGAGAATGGAGAGAGCTTTACGGGCTGCCTGCCTGCCCTCTTTGGTTTTCCTTTCGAGTCGATTTGCCTTGCTGCTTGCTGCTGCTGCGGTAGACGCAAGAATGAACGGTCCTCGCTTTGCGGAGGAATTTCTTGGCCGCTTACCAAAAAGCATACGCCCTCCTTCTGACGGCCGCGTTTCTTATTGCGATTTGTACCCCCTTTATTTTTTATTTTTTTTCCTTCCAAGCATCTGCGGCGTAGATGTGTCCAGCTCTTGTGTGTGGCGTCTTTGGCTAGGAATCTATTTTTGTATAGTGCGGTGGACGGCGAAATCGCTCCTTCCGGTGCGTATCGTCTTGTTCGTTCTGTGTAAGTGCTGACCCTATGTGGTAGGCGCATTTGTATGCGTACAACGTACGTGCTGGCGTGCGTCTCGCTTTTGCGTTTCTGGACGGCGATCATCTTCTCGATTCTGCGTTAGGCATCTCGCGTTCTGTACCGTCGCGGACTACGCTTATCTGAGTTCCGAATCAAGGCGAGTGGTTTTGGTTTGTGATGGACGAGATATCGTGCTAAGTACAGTTGCTATCCATTATGTCGAGTCGTGTCGCGTTATACGTCGCAGCCTTTGAGGGTCAAACCTTTTATGGCAGCACATGCAAGCAACGATGTAGACGTATAGTCGGGTGCGTGTGTTTTTTTTTTTCTTTTATTTATTAGATGCAAAAGAAATGAAACTTTGACTGCCAGCTATCTCAGCACTGTAGGTATTCAAAAGGCAATACTAACAATAACACAATAGCAATACACACAGTAGCAATAACACGGTATGAGAACGAGACTGCAGAAGTCTGGCAAAAGTGTGTCACGAAATGGCAAAACACTAACGTGGTAGGTGCATAAATCACGCACGCAAGAAAGAGAGGACTAGACTAGCGCAATAACAAGAACCCATACTGGTAACGTTGACCTATAGGAAATCGAAACACATTGAACATCATTCGCTGACTGTGCGGCACTGTCGTAGAGCCGTGAGAGTCAATTTACATGTTAGGGCACGCACATACATACATACATACATACATACATACATACATACATACATACATACATACATACATACATACATACATACATACATACATACATACATACATACATACATACATACATACATACATACATACATACATACATACATACATACATACATACATACATACGCATGTGAAATTGATCTTGATACCGTTATTTTCAAACTGTTCACGCTCTGTCTACAAATGGACGTGCCTTTTACCGCCACATCGCTCACTTTATCGGCTAGTCTGAGGACCGAACCGACGCCTAGTGCGTATGCTGCTTTCTTGTACAAACCCCACTACGCCCCTTCTTCAATGACAAACGATAAGAACTGACCTCACAACAAGCACTGCATGACCTGGCACACGTCCAATAACCAGACTTGGAGGCATGGCTAATATTTTTCTTTGCTGGATACGCCGCCTTAAAACCTAACGCCGCGAAGAAAATTGTTCTCAACTCCTTTCAACTAGGTCGTAAATTCAGCGGAGCATTTTTTTTTATCCGCTCCTTATTGCAAACATTTATAGCCCGATGCCGGTGCCTATAGGTATAGGACTGCTACGGGCGAGTCTGTATTCGCGCACCGCGCTTGCAACACACCGCTAGACTCGCGTATGTTTATCGAAACTCCAAATCTTTCGACTAATCTGCGTTTGCCACGCGCCGTGCAGATCTTGATTAGTGGTCCTGCACTTTATGGCAAGAGCACGGCAGGAAAAGGCGAGGCACGATTAAACGTTGCTGCATACGTCACTGTATAGCTTTGTAGCACTGCATAGTGGTGTAGTGCCTGTTATCTCGTTTACCGTTGCGCTCTGCTTGATATCTAGATGCTTGATGAAGGAAACCTGATCAGTATGCTGCTTAAATTGTGCGGGCCCTATACCGTTTTATCCCCGTTTTGCGAGTTTGCGTGCGTTGGTCGCGCCCTTGCTGAGTTTCGAAAGGAGGACAGGCGTCTCATTGGAGGTTCAGAAACAGTGGCAAAACGCTGGCTCGACCTTGCACAGTGTTTGCATAATAATAAGCTAGAATTGCGCGCGTGTGTGCGAGTCGTGGTCGCGCGGAATAGCAGGCGGGTTATATAGGGCCGATATGGCGGTAGTGAAATTAGAGTAATTAAATTACTTTGTTGCTGTAATGAGAAATGTAATGAAATACTTTTGTGGACTGCTAATTTATGAGTGTTATAAGTTACTTCAAGCAAGAAATCTTCAATAAAATTATTCATTAGTTTCCCACTTACTTTAGACTAAATTTAGTATGTCTGCTGCCCTTTTGGTACGAGAAATTGACCAAAACAAGAAAGAAAATAACAGACAAGTTAATCTGAGTGACGAGCCTCGAGCGTGGGATTGTGTGCTATCTGAGTGCCAGACTTCAATCTTTGAGATTTCAATGTATATGCGCTGCAAATAAAATGTACATGATTTAGTTCATGAATGACGAACATTAACAAAACAATTTTGAAGTGATTTCACTACTTTTCAAAAACAATAGTAATTAATGTTCTTACTTTCCGCCTGCTGTAATTGGATATGTAATTTAATTATACGTAACATTCCGTAAACCTAATTAGTAATATAATTGAATTGCATATGTTAAGAGTAATCTCGCCATTTCTGATATAAAGCACATTATATATATACGGTAATTTTACTCGCGAGTGACTGTTTTAAACCAAGGATACTAATTATTAATATTTAGAGGTTTCATGTGCCAAAACCATTTGATAATTAGGAAGCGCACGACTTAGTGAAGGTCTACTTAACTATACTTTTGAGCACTTGAGGTTGTTTTTTTTTTTGTGTGTGTGCTTGTGTGTGCTTGTAGATATAAGTACTCCTAGCGTTTTGACATTACGCACTATCTAAATGCGCCCTCCTGGGAATGAGTCGAGCCCGCGACCTCCAAATCACCAGCGCAACGCACAGTTGGTAACAAGATGATTTTTTTTTTTTTTCGAGGAACGCCGCACACACCAGTGTAACTACTGGCACTGTTGAGCCTGTGCGGATTCACTGTATTATTGTAGTTAAAAATCAGTTCGACAAACTCGGTTGTATGTATCTGATTGCTTGCATCAACTGCATATTGCATACGTCTGTGATCACTGACGTAACGCGTATCATGGGGATATTTCAGTGACACGCTCTTTCACGACCAAACGGGCGAACCATCGCCCTTCTTTTTTTCGCCTCCCAGGTTTTTTTTGTGTGTTTGTGTGTTTTTTTAGCCGGTGGTATCGTTTCCTAACGTCAAAATCTATTTTGCTTTCTCGCAGGCTTCTAACCGAAGTCGACATCAACAGTTGACTCCAAAACGGGCACAAGGTGAGCATTCCCGTGCTTTTTTTTTTTTAGTTTTTTGTTCACCATATACATGCATGAAGACGCAAATAGGCAACGCGTCTGTGCTAGGGTGGACGTGCGTATATATCCTAACTATCACCGATTTTAATACTTCGTTCATATATAGAAACATTCCGATTAAGCGGAGCATACATATTGCCATGGCTTTAAGTAGGTGCCTTCACGCAATGAGCACACGCAGAGAGCTCATCAATAGAAAATTACGCAAATATGGGACACGAAAGAAGAAATTTACAGCTTATAAGCCGAAGGAACATGAAAAAAGGCGGCACTGTACTGGGATAGGGCTGGATCATGACAAAGGCGACTGTAAGGGCCGAAACGACAACTGAAGCAATTACATTTATTTCTGTGTACGACTTTTGATTGTATATCACGGAGTGCGAAAAGGAGGGGGGGGGACGCTGCTGCATGCTTGTGTGGTTCATACGAGACGCAAGCTATGTGTAATCGTGCTTTATTTTATTTCCACGAGAACCTTGTATATGTAACTGCTCGAGCGAAAATATCGACGAGAACAAAAGAATGAACGGTGCCTTGAAGGCCAGTGTTGGTCCGATTACTTTTTTTTTTCCTCTTCGCATCCATGTTGTTTCTGCGCTTTACTGAAAAAACAGATAAAGAAAGAAAAAGGCCCAGCTGACGCCCATACGTCAGTTCTGATGAACGCGTCACCGCTGAAATCGTCTGCCCATGTATTATCCAGCGTCGAGGGGAAGTTGATGTGTGTCGGTTTATATACCGCTATTTTTCAGTGCGATTCCAATTAGGAATACCAACCCATCTCAGAATGCGTACAAAAGAATAGGCGGGTCCTTAACAGTCCTTAACTAGGTTAATCCCTATGATAAAAAAAGCAAAACTAAAAGAAAAAAGAAACGCTGAGGCTCTATTTTTTTAAGCTATAACATAGTACTCGCGACATGTGTAGTGTAGTTATACATGCCAAGCGAGCAATATAATAGACTAAACTACTCGTGGTCTTCAACGGACTTTTTTTTTGCGTTTTGCATGCTGCATGGAGCAGATGACGGAACCAGCGCGACAGGACTTTTGATAGTAGCCTATTAGGAGGCGTTATACTGTGTAACGGATCTAATGGCTCAGTGCAAACACGTCATCGCCGGAGGCGTCTGTCGTTTCATCGTGTTTGCAACGGCCGTGGATGCAGGACGGAAGTGTGACTGCGTCAATTTCTACACGGCCCTTTTTTGCAGCGTAGTGTGATGGCGTTGCGTTCGGGGAGGATGTTGCTCTTGCGGAGCGTCGCGGGGAGCGCGTGATCTCGTTAAAGGCGCGTTGAGTGAATTTCACGCGCCGGCGCTAAGTGGGCTCAATGAGTGAGCTGGCGGTGGCTGGGGGAGGGAATGCTTTAGAACGCCACCACAGGAAGAGAGAGAGAAAGAGAGAGAGAGAGAGAGAGAGAGAGGTCGGCTGTGCAGCGCGAGAGCGCCCTTGGGCCTGCTTCTGTTACGCCGTTGCAATGGCGTTGTCAGCACCAGCAGCAATAAAAGGCGTGTGCGAATGATAGCTTTGAGAATCAATAGAACAGTGCTGGTAGCGAGTCAAATCGTAATTAATATCGAGCGCTTTTCGAATCACCAGTAGGCCTTTTTTCACTACTATTGTGAATCGGTGTTGACATAGTAGTATTATGCGAAAGCCTTAGGTGCCTCATCAAACGGGAACAGTGACCGTCGGCGGCGGCAGCGTCGTCGTCGTCAACACGAGTTATGCAAAAATTATCATGTCATGACGTTACCTTATTACGTCATCACATCTCATGTTTTACTCCACCTTTTGTGTTTTATTGGATACAGATAACAAATTGGAATACATGAAAACTAGTTAGAAACGTTGATACTTAGGAATAGCGACTATTCAATGCGACGACTGAATCGAATGTTTGTTTTCTTTTCGAAATTTTCAAATATTTTTGCCCACGTTTAGTATACACTTGGGTCCAGTGCAGGCACTTTAAAGCGGAAACTTCAGCTGTAGCGCTGTGGTTCTGAAAACGCACAAAGTTCACGACTGTGTTCACAACACTGTTCAGGACTGGGCACACGACGTCCTTGGAGGGACATATGCGTTTGCACAGTTATACATTGTCAGCCGGACTGCTGTTGTTATTTTTATTTTTTCCACAGTCTATGCATATGAACATTACATCGAATAAAAACAATCGAAAAAAAGAAAAAAAACGAGGCTACCAACCTAGCGGGAAAAAACTGAACCTTAAATGTGTCGTATTTCATGCATATAATTTGATTTATCGCCCGAGTTCGCCAGAGTAAGTTTAGGCGCTGCGCCGGGCGAATCTCTCCAGTTTTAATTAAAGAGCACCTCTTCTATTATCATCTGGTTTGTTCCAATTTAGTTTTACCTGTACATTTTACTTTTTTTTTTAAGTTAGCATTCGTGTTGGAACGATAGAGCGCGCAGAATTTTAGAGGATCTACTTCAAATAATGCATGTCCTCTAGTTTGTTTAAAAGAGTCGTTTTTCTTCGTTTTAGAGGGCTGAAAACGTATATTAATGCGCGAAAATAGGGAAAGAAAATGTGAAATACGTGGGACAAGTACCCTAGAAGCTTATACAGGAGCGATTTGTAACACTTAATACGTCTTTGAAATGCTTAACTATGTCGTGCCAACACACACGTAGATTATGATAGATTTGGTAGTGGAACAAAGTCACGAAACTATAGCCGCAGCTAAGATTTCAGGCGCTCCTACTTTATTATAATAAACGCTTTTGAAGTTGCGAGAATGTGTATAATTTTGCTTGTTGCGCCTCATTCGAGACGTAAATTTCTTGCTTTCTTGTATAACATTTGAGCAAGGGAGGCTGTGCGCTTGATTATAGTATAAAACAAAACTCACATAGATTGTTTTTTGCTTCGTAGACGCTTGTTTTAATAAAGTAAACGCCAGCTTTGTGCCTTCGTTCAGTCGTCATTTTTGCTTGAAGTGGCATCTTCACCGCATTACATATGTGTTATGCAGGAAACGCGTAGTGCAGAGCAATATTGGGGATCTACTTTCCCTCTCACTTCTCCCCCTTTCTATATTTAAAAGAAGTGATCATACTTCAAACTTGTGTTCTTCAATTGTACTTCAATTATAAGTCAATTATACTTCTACATTGCATTTTAAATAATCAGTTTCTCAGTTAGTTTCGCTTTTTATTTATTTATTTATTTATTTATTTATTTTATTTTATTTTATTTTATTTTATTTATTTATTTGCTTCAAGTGAATATACTGTTTTACAAGAACAACGTCTCGTGGAGTCTATAAGGTGGCCCGCATGAACTACACCTTTAATCCATCTTCGTTAAATGAAACCGCATGTAAGTTGTGGTTTCAGTTTCGACTCTATAATATTTGAGACCGTTTTAGAACCCAGGTGCGTGTGAGTAAATTGTGCAAGCATGGAGACCCCCTGCGCAAAACTAAAAGTGACGGCCGTGAAGCGCGCCTCGATTTCACAAATTGTGTTACTATAGCTCAGCAACAAGCCCTGTTGCGATGATGCGTTCGCTATAGCCATATAGGCATGCGCGAGGTCCTACCTCGTAGCGTCCGTGACCCTACGTTAGAGGGGGCGGTTTCACTAAAGCGGCTTCCCGCTTTTCCTGACCCCATTTCACTGAGAGAGAGAGAGAGAGAGAGAAGGAATGTTGGAAAGGCAGGGAGGTTAACTAGACAATGCGTCCAGTTTGCTACCCTACACATTGGGAGGGGGAATAGAGGAGTAAAAGAGAGAGAGAGAAGGATGGACACATGTCACATCACACACACAGTGCCGAGTTTCACAGGCGGTCGCTCAATAGGGTTCTTTTCAAGTACCGCAGGAGGGCTCGTGTGGCTTTCTGGGCTGATATGCTGCGCGACCAGGCTCCTAAGATCTTTGCTTCATTAAAGGGCCGGTCATCCAGTCTATACGAGGCACACTGGAGAGTCCGGCGATCTTCATCAAATTGGGCACAGTGGCACAAGAGATGTTCAGTAGTCTCTATACAATTGCAGCTTTCGCACATGGATGAATCTGCCATGCCAATGCGATGGCTGAATGAGTTAGTAAACGCTACACCGATCCACAACCGGCACAAATTCCTGCGATTACTACGCAGTACAAAAATGAGGTATAAAAAGTGTTCTCCGGCAGGATACACACGCTCTTATACCACCGTGTGTGTGCTCTCTCCCCCTTCACCTTACTATGGCGGATGAAGTCGTGCTTAGGAGGCTTCGGGCAGGGGTGGCCCTTACACCAGCTGTTATCTCAACATGGAACTGGTCGCATTTACCAGTTGGTGCTACGTGCCCTTACTGTTCTGCTCCAGTAATGCAAGCAGATGCATACCACCTTATATGGACATGCCAAGGATTACAGTCAGAACGCTCCCGTCATCTTCTGCAAGCTGGTCTTCGCTACAGTGACACAAACAGTCATGACCGATGGATACATGACAACACATTCCACAAGGCACTTCCTCACTTCATACGCAACACCGGCCTAACGGCGCACATTTAACACAAATATACATAACAAATATTATGCCCTAAGGGCAAGTCTATGTCGCAAACTTAAAAAAAAAGGGGGGGGGGGGCTCAGCTCTCCCTCCTCGCCGTGCGCCCGGCTACGGCTGTACAATTTACACGCACAAATTATGTCACAATTTCATGTCATACGAATTAACAGTGGTTGAATTGACGCACGCCAGCCATGTGAGACGTACGTCATATGTTTGACTCAGGTTGGCGCATGTCACTGATGCAAGTTCCTGGCCATATCCCACAATATCAAGGGGGAAATGCTAATTCTCTGAAATTAACCTTAGATAGATTGTTATAAAAGACGTCGTTGCGGAGAGTTTCGTAACAACTATCGACTGTCTGGGTTTCTAACTGCTCGAATGTTTTCACATCTCGCCCCCTCGATCGAAATGAGCCCAGCGCAGGCGGGAACCGCACCCCAAGCTTTGCGTTCATTAGCATTAAAGCGTGTCCTCCAAGACGGCAGGAAGAAAAAAAGCTCAACAATAGCGTCCAATCTGGTTCTTTCATACCGCCATTATTTCGTCTATTTATGGTTCTGGCTTACGAAAAACGCGGGCAGTGTGACTTACGGTTTCCATAATATCCTAGCATTCGGAGCATATTTCATTAGTGCACGGGCGCGTAATTGGTTTTTCCTCATACAACCGATATGACTGTGAAACGCCGTGCTCGTTTAAAACGTCGTTTCCTTGTACGCTTCTTTCCCTAATGAACGATTACGACCATTGCAAGCCTTAAACTTTCTTTCTTTCTTTCTTTCTTTCTTTCTTTCTTTCTTTCTTTCTTTCTTTCTTTCTTTCTTTCTTTCTTTCTTTCTTTCTTTCTTTCTTTCTTTCTTTCTTTCTTTCTTCTTTCTTTCTTCTTTCTTTCTTTCTTTCTTCTTTCTTCTTTCTTTCTTTCTTTCTTTCTTTCTTTCTTTCTTTCTTTCTTTCTTTCTTTCTTTCTTTCAACCGTGCCGACCGCCACGGCGTTGCGGATCGCGGTATAAAAAGGGATTGGAGAAAGTGCAGTGGGCTACGCGTCACAAATTGCTCACGTAATCGTTTTTTGCTCTATACACGCTGTTATGCGCGCGTTACGAGGAAGTCGAACGGCCGCCGATATATAGGCGCTACGACCACCACCACGGCGGCGGCGGCGTATAGCTGAATCACGGAAGGCTTTCCGATCTATTTTATATGTGGGTCGACGTTTATATACGTAACGTTTGCCTTTCCTCGTTGGCATGGTCCGGGCTTATGAAATGACCGCTTCCTTCCTTCATTCCTTGCCCGTCTACTCGCCAGGGGTCGTTGGGTGCCATTCGTCATTATATACCTGACTTTTCCGGTTGTCTGCTTATGTTAGGACTGACAAATGTGTGAGTTGCGGGGTATTCACCTTACCGTGTTGAACGGCTGGAAGAAAAGCAATGAATGAATGAATGCTTATTTGATATTGAATACAACTTCAAGAAACTTCACATGTCTACATATACAATCTGTTCTGCAGAAACAGCTGCGTGCGAGCTTGTGTCCGTAGCTTCTTTCGTGCGTGCTTGGCCTGTGTGTGTGTGCGTGCGTGTGCGTGCGTGTGCGTGTGCGTGCGTGCGTGTGTGTGTGTGTGTGTGTGTGCGTGCGTGCGTGTGTGTGTGTGTGTGTGTGTGTGTGTGTGTGTGTGTGTGTGTGTGTGTGTGTGTGTGTGTGTGTGTGTGTGTGTGTGTGTGTGTGTTTCGCCTCGTTCAACACGCTAAGATGTTTGCTTATCTGCCTCTACACAGCGGTTGCATGAGGGATTCAACCCACCGTTGTATAGCTTAGCGGCGCTAAGTTACTGCGCTGCTCAGCTCGAGGACGCGGGTTCGATTTCCCGCCACGGCAGCTGCGTCACGACGGGGCCGAAATGGAAGAACACCCGTTGTACTTGCGTTCATGTCCACGTTAAAGCACTCCGCGTGGTCAAAATTTTGAGGGTTCGCCCACCACGGCGTGCCTCGTAACCATAGCTTACTCTACACTTGAGGAGGGAGAAAGGGAAAAAATAAAGAAAAATCCAAGTAAATGTCACAAAGAGGCACTCATTGTGAACGTATACTCGCAGAGGTATGTTCAACAATTGCCACAACCGCTCGTGCAATCCAGTCGCCTTTAAGGAGTGAGTGAGGCCTTACAAATGCAAGTATGCGTATAGGCCAAGGATCAAGGATCTTTTCTCGATCCCTGAGCGGCCTGTCCAGAGCGGCCTGTCCTGCAAGCGGCCGAAAGTATACCTCGCAGAGTGCATCGTTAAGAGTCGAAGGACAGGCCAATGGTCACAGAAAAATGCTCTATTGTCTCGACACACCGGTATAGATATCACACGCATAGAATGAATTGTAGGCCTGAAGACGCAGTTAAGTTCTATATTGTCCCGCAATAGCGAGCAGAAAAAGTGCATCACCTCGTATATAACTGCGTAGGGCCACATATCACATTCGCTGATGTGATATTCGTGGCTTATAAAAGGTGCGTCAAGAATGTGGTCTTCCTTTACTTATGATTAAGTCACTGCCACTTGATGTGAGCGTTATTTCTTTTCACTGTTGCACAGTCATGGAAAACAAACACAGGTCTTTCTTTCTTTCTTTCTTTCTTTCTTTCTTTCTTTCTTTCTTTCTTTCTTTCTTTCTTTCTTTCTTTCTTTCTTTCTTTCTTTCTTTCTTTCTTTCTTTCTTTCTTTCTTTCTTTCTTTCTTTCTTTCTTTCTTTCTTTCTTTGTGATCATATACATACGTCTTGATATCTCGCGTTAATTCATCTTAACACGGAAATTAGGGCGTTTCTTGCGACCCTACGCATATTCACCCTAAGAGAAAGAGCTGCCGCCGACGCCTAGAAACATCGGAGCTCTGTCCATCGACTCGCCATATATACACTTAAGTATATCAGACGCATCAGCCGCAGAAAATTGCTATAACGTGCCGGCCCACTAGAGACCCGAGCAACAACACCCTGGTGGGAGCGGAGGTCAACCGCTCCGGATTTTACAAGAGCAGCCATTGTCCGGCTGCATCGCATGCGGAGATTGTATACGTTCATATCAAGATATATAAAGCCAGAAGGTAAACATGGACGCCGGTTCGAGGCAAGCAGTAGCGCGTGTGAAGTGCGCGTGCGTTTATATAAACGACCCCGAGCATCTGCAGACAAGAGGGGAACAACGTCTATCAGACTGTTTGTACGCTTCTGTGTGCTTTTGTGTATGTGTATGCGCTTGCGCGTGTGTTTGTGTGTGCATTTGTGTATGCGTGTTTGCGTCGTCGCTACCCTTCACTTGCTCGCGGCCGGCACAAGAGACGCCCTTGGTCCCGTTCGAGCATCTTGTCTGGGTCGGGACCACCCTCGTGCCAAGTAGCCCTGACTAAACGGTCCCGCCCCAATTGGGGCGGAAGTAAGGAGCGCCTCTTTCCCGTCTCTCCTTCCACTCACCCTCTCCCTCTCTCACGTGGTGCGCGGCGCTAACGCAAACACGCCACGCGGTTTGAGATAGGCCAGAGCGCTGGCGGCCATATATACTAGCTGATGACTTGCGCAGTCGTTGTAACGGTACTTGTTGTGGGTATACGTGCACGCGCACTGGCTTTTCTCGCGCGGCGCCGATCTTGCTCACAGAGCGGGTCGCATCACTACACTTACCCTGAAGAGTAATCAGTTCGCAACATATAGGCCTTTTCTCTTCTCCACCCGAATAAGCATCGAGATGCTAACAACGCAAGGTATTGCACTCGAAAGGGTGATTTGAAACAACGTACAAAATCCGCGTGCGCAGCTGTAGAGTAACTCCTTCACCGTAGAGTTACGCCCACTTTTGCTTTATATTTAAGGACATCAAGGGTGTCCTTGTAGGCGGGGCTTTGTCAAAGGAAAGGATGATGATCAGCCATACAGTCTACGTACCCCCAGCGCAAGAGAGAGCGTAAGCTTTGATAACAAAGCTGTAGGTGGATTTCCGCGGGGGCCCCTCATCACGACTAAAGAATGGCACCTTATGACAGCAACAAAGACAGCCTTACAAGCGAACTTATACGAAGAAACACCTTTCCAGCGCACGCACGGCAGCTAGTGAACATGCAGAAATTGACGAAATAAGTTTTCAGAAAATATAGCGTTGCACCAATTGCACGGCTAAAGATAGTCGCGAAAAATGAGTAGGAACCTTGGTAGGTCTACAGGCAGCCGACGTTTTTTTTTCGTTTTTTTTTTTTTTTGCTTTCTCTATTCTGTTTTCTTTGCATATCCCAAGTTAACGGTGGTGGTGCTCAGAACAGGGGCAGTTGCGAAGTACCACCACCTCGCACCCGCATGGCGTTCTCATCGTCAGACGATCATGCGGCATTTGTTGGTCGGGTTCATGGTCGCCCCTGGAGCGCACCCGAACACGCCGGCAAAGTTGGGGCTGTGCTTGAGAGGCACGTTGCACATGTTCGGACCCCACTGGTCTCCGCATGTCAGCCAGCAGTAGAAGACAAACAGCAGGGCGGGGTCCGAGTAATTTCCCGGCACTTCGTGCTCGGACGACGTCGTCCGCGACTGGACGCGCCGCGACACGTTGCCTTCCCGGGACGTCAACCGGACGCGTCGCGGCAAGTCCGAGAAGGTGTCCCATACGACGTTGATGGCAGCGGTAGCCGCCACCAGGTCGACGTAACTGTCCTCGTCAGTGTTCTCCAGGCCGAGGCAGCGCCAGTTCTCGCGGTACACGTCTTCAGGGTTCGGGCGTCGTTCCACGAAGTCGATGTACATCGTACCTGCCAGCCGGCTGCCCAGCCCTCCTATAAGAACGGCCGGTCGGGCGTCGCTCGCGTACCACGGAAAGCTGAGCAGCTGCGGGTTGAGACGGAAAGCGTCGAACATATTGGCGTCGACAGCCCTGTACGGTGGGGTAAAGTTCTGCCCCATGTGTAGGTAGCGCGCGATCTTTATCGCGTTCCGAAGTGGCTGCTCCGGGTCGACGTCGGGAAATCCTTCATACAGGCGAAACACGGTGTCTTCGCTGTACGCGTTCACGATTTCGAACGCCGTGTTCAGGCGGGACATGTTCGGTTGCGGAAGCGCGTCGCCAACCAGCCAGGAATGGTTTCCGCCGAGGAGCCTGTGGAAGGAGCCGATGATTGGGTCTACGAGATCCCTCGCGTACTGTAGGGCTTCGAGAACATACCGCGAGAGAAAGTTGTCCAAGGCGGCAGGGAAGGCCAGGTAGGTGGAGTAGACGCAGCTCTTGCGCAGTTCGTCGCCACCCGCAGATTCGGACTGAAAGTAGCTCGTCAAAAGGCGCCTGTTTGTGTACGGCAGCAGGACCTGAACGGCGAACCAGCCGAAAAAGTCGGTCATGTTCTCTTCCCCGTACACATCCCACATGCGGAAGAGCGCACTGAATTGACCCGCATTCTCGATGTAGATGATGTTGAAAGAGCGCAACGAGGCGTTCAAGTATCGTCTCATCGCGGTGTCCCAGCGAGATTCCGGCACTGGCGGCGTCATCGACAAGAAGGTCGCCGGGTCTGATTCGTTCGACTTGGCAACCACGCCGACCATCTGGGCGTCTAGAAACGCCTTCATCTCTCTGAATCTGTGATACAGTTGCTTTGGGCGCTGCTCGTGCGCGCTCGCGTCGCTGTCGTTGGCGAAGCTCTCGTACGAGGTACGGAAGTGATTCTTGATGTTCTCGGTCGTCACGTGCTCGCCGATTCTCTCGTACACGCGTTTGAACTGGAAGTTGCCGGCTAACACCATAGTGTGCTTATCGTTCGTTGAGATGTCCATGAATAGTGGGTGGTACACGCGCAGCGACATGAAGAACATGGAATTGATGACGTCGAGTTGAGCGCTGCGATCGGGCCACGGGAGACCTGCGGCCGCCAGCACCACCTTCACCTCTTCCACGTTATCGCGCTTTAAGGGTGACAGGCAAGCGCGGATACTGGTTAAGGCCTTGTCCTCCCCCTCAGCAACTCCGTTTCCGCCGCTCGGAATGTTGCCCGCTGAACCGCCAGCTTTGACGCCGGACGCCATGACGCGCCTGCCGACGTTGTTCAGGAACATGTCCCAGTTTCGCTCGTAGATGGGCCGGTTACCCGTGCGAAGCCACGTCCCGCAGACGTACTGGTAAAAGTCGTCGCACGGTGGCGCGCTCGTGTCCATGGTCAAAGAAAGCAGCTTCTCGTACTTGACGCAGGTGTCTGTGATGCAGCGCTGCGCCGTCACGGCTGAAGGCGTCCGTTCGCCGCTTCCCATGTATAGCACCCAGATTACGGAGGTCACCAAGACCACTACCACGACCGCGAGAACTGCGGTGCAAAGGTCGCCCCGCAGCGTAGACCGGGCCATGACCGGACCCTCCGGGCCTGACACGCTGCTCGTGCCCTTCCAGAATGCCCGCGGGCTGTAGATCTCGCTGGTGCGGCACGTGCGGTCTAATGTCGCAGCTTCGGCATCCTGACCGCCGCGCTCCTGGGCCACACGCTCGCGTCCAGCCCTCGATGGCAGGCGGCTGACCAGCCAGCCGTATAGAGACGGCGGGCCCGCGCGGCGCTTGGCCGAAGCTTCCGCCCGAAGGTGTTCTTGTTGCCAACTCACGCGACCAGATCCACCACGCTTTCTGGAAGAGGCGCGACTCTCGGGCGTGCCTCGGCCGCTCGTCACGAGAGCTTGCGGCGAGCTCGTCCCCACCCTGCAGGGAGACATGGAGCCGCCGGCAGGCGGCGAGGCGCATTCCAGGGGCGACAGTGTGGGCGTCAATATCGGTGACTCTCTGAACGACTCCAACGGCGACTCCATCGATAGCGCTGGCGAGTGCCTCGGCGACGACGCTTGGAGCCGGTGACGCGACGCGAGACTCTTGTTGCCGCCGCTGGGTGAAGCCAGGCCGCTGAGCGCCTCGGGATAGCTGGGCAAATCGCGGTGCTTCCTCGGCAGATTTATCCTGGGCGAATCGCTTCCCAGCTGCGATTCGCACGCCGCTTGGCCTGCGGTGGCGGCGGTGCGCGGCTTCGGAGGGACGTAGCTCTTGGGCGAGATGCGACCCTTGGGAAGGTAGCCCGGCAGCTGCTCGCCGAGAGAACTTCGTGGCGTCCTGGTGCCGGGCGAGTTACTCTTCGAGCTGCTCTTGTTCGGCCGGGACCGACGCGTCGTCGCTCTGCTGTCGTGGTCCATTTGCGTGGTCGACTATACACGCCAGAAAAGTGGAAATCGATTCGGCTCGGATAGTATAAAGGCGACGTTATTGCGATCCGAAGCAGAGAAGCAAGCAAGCGAATAGCGGCTAACGTGGAACGTGCGGCTTCTTCTTCCTCTTTCACTTATGCGCCTGTGGGACATGTATACCCGCAGCCGCAGATACGCCAAGCAGCTAAGAGGCGGTGCATATCTCGTTTTGCCACATTCACAATATCCTGCTTTCGCGTTCGCCCTCAATCTGCTAGCGCTCCATCATCCAACCTTCACATTAATTAGTTACTTTTGCAGTCATCATCGCAAACACGCACTAGGCTCTCCAAGAAAAAATGAAGAGTACCTGTTTTAATGAAAATTTCCAGTTTCATTTACCTTCATAGGCCTTTACCTTAACCTGCCGTCCGGGTCTTGGCCCATCGCCTTTTGTTAGTGAGTGCCACCAAGGAGATATCGTTATCACCACCATCATTACTCTTTTTCTTGAGTCCTGGCTAGCCACATATATAACTCTCTCTAAAGATACGCGTTAATTCTCTTTAGAGAGTATAAGGATCTACAAAAGAGAGTTCTCGTGTATCTTTAAAGATTGGCTTTTCAACAACGCTGTACGCTGACTCTGTTTTCGTCGCGCAAGTGAACTTTTGCCCTCAGATATTTATAGAGGCGTGCAAACACGGCGCCTCTCGAGTGAAGGTCAGCGAATTAAAAGCTAAGCAAACATTCGTGCCACCGCATCAGCCTTGTATCGGAATTTCTTCAGCGCCAGCGGTCACCTCGATGACTCCATCAAGCCTTGTCCAAGCCAACAGCGATATGAACATAATATATGACCATTATGCCATTGACCGTGGCCGTCTCGCATTCAGTGCGCTTCCTTCTTGTACAGCTACACTAACCTTGACCGTCGTGCAACATGTCGCCGTATAAGGATAGCATGTTCAACTGTTTGTCTTCGTCGGTTTGCCAAAGCATTGATAAGAAAAAAAGAGAACATTTTGCCTCCACTCTCTTTCCTCTGCGAAACATCATTACTCACGAATACGCTCTCTATAGATAGACTTCTCTAATGGCTCTTTCGCCCTGTGTGACACTAGGCAAAAGGAAACGCGTGGAAAACGACGGTCACCTTCAGCTTCAGTTTATGCCGCCCATGCACCGCGGTTATACATTCATGAGTGTTTATCTGATTACCTTTTCCCCCCTTTTCATTGGTCGAGTCCGAGAAGAAACAATCTGCGCAATTTTGTGCAAAAACGAGATGAAGCGATGACGTGCTACCCACAACGGCTTGCTATTGGCCCTCGACTTTCCATTGGCCATAACATTAGCCATAGCTTTGCGCATTAAAGAATGACTCGACAGGTCCAACTAAGTAAAGGTAGGGGCAGAATTGGCGCCCCCTTTACATGATTAGGAGGGGGTTTGCTCCCCTCCCTACCCCCTCGTGCGCACGCCTGTGATGACAAGGTTGTTTTTATACTTGTACACAGCGCCAGGTAGCTCCATGCACGTAAACTTTAACAGCGCCTTATGCGAGAAGTTCTTAAGTCGCACCTCAAACGTGCTCAGTGTTCTCCGTGTGTAGTAATGCTCAGTTGCTTACACAACCGCTGTAGGAGCAACGTGACCAGCCCAATATTCCGTGAACCATAAGCCTAATATAGAACCATAATGAACCATAAGCCTCAGCAGATTGTGAACGGTGTAATTGCGGTAATACTGCGTTCGCTAGCTTTGACAACCTAGATCAATGTGCTCTACCTGCTGAATTAATTGATCCAGGTTCGCATCAACACGCGGCATGATCGCAGTCGCATTAATGTAGCGAGCCTTTATTCGATGGCTCAGCGTCGCCTATGGGGCTTGTTTGAAACCGGTACGTCGCATTAATTGCGACGTTAATGTTAATGGCGCAAGGCCAAGTAATGCGATGCTCTGTGATTCAGCACACAGGTCGATGTGGGAGTGTGCCGCGATACGTCGTTTACATTGACCCGTACGCTGTGCACGAGTTGTGACTGCTTCTTGATGCGCTTGTTCTATTCGTCTACCAGATACTTAAGCAAATGTGAGCATGATGATAAGCTTAACATGAAAGAAACCCTGAAATAGAGGGCACATTTTCTCTTCCATAACCTCCACCGTCTGTGTCACTGATGGTATTCATTAAAAGACGCTTAGCTTGGGACTTAAGAGCCTCTAGCGCCTGGTTACGTCAAGACCATAGAGGTTCACGTAATCATATACGCTGGTATACACGTAACACATCTCTCTTACAGTTGACTCTTCATTCGGGCGTCGTTGTCATCTTCGTGCATACCGTTCCACGTGTTATTACTATACATAGGCCTCTGTCTCCCGCTCGTACAAAAAGACCGAGTTTGTTGTCTAAAACCAAGCAGGTAATGAAAGTAAGAAGGAACCGAATTTACAAAACTTTTTTCGTAAAGGCTCTGGTGTATCGCTGCCGCGTGCAAGGGCGCGGGTTCCATTCTCAACCACAGTGGCCGCATTTCCGTGCGGGCCAAAGGCAAAAAATGGCTGTGTACTTACACTTATGTACATCATGAAAAATCCCCGGGTGGTCAGAATTCATTTTGAAGTTCCCCCACTAAGGCATGCCTCGTGAGTATATTTGACAGGCACTACCCCAGATTTCATGTCTGTACCCAGCAAATGAGTTGTCAAAAAAATTTTGCAGGAACCTTATAGATTATTTCTTACTTTCATTAGCATACGCGTGTGCACACACGCACGCGCGTGCATTTTCCCAAATATATACGCTCGCGAGTGCGGACTCTCCGGCGATTCTCGTCGTCCTTTACGAGAGGCCCACGCCGCGCGTGCGTGGTTCCTCTCAGTCAGCCGGGCGGCGACTGTGTGGGGCCCAAATCAGCCCGTCACGCGTCCCAAATATTTACGCGAGGCCATGGGCTAAGGGAATGACCCTAAATCTCTCCCCCCCTTGCCCTGTCTCTGGCATAGACGCATTGTGTACTACATATCGGCCGCACGTGCAGCGGACCTCCGCGAATCACGTGCTCGCATTCACTGCTGCTTGTGCACGTTTCGCTAACCATTTGCCTTTTAGGATCGTTGCAGCTGGAAAAGCACAACGATGAGCTAAATAAACATGCTTAACGAAAGAAGGGGTTTTCTTCGAAGGGCTTGTTTCTTTGTTAGACACAACCAAGTTAATCCAACAGGCAGTTAGACCAGGGAAAGCGTAGGCTACGTTAATGGTTGTCTCTTAACTGTAGCGTGGTAATTATTACGTAAATTGAGATGAATTAAAAACACCCTTTCCGTTGGTGAGGTCTTAACCCACAAACTGCGTATTCGAAGGTTGTGGGCTAGGATCCCACCGACGGAAAGGGTGTTCCTTCGTCTACCTTAATTTATCTCAATTTAAGTCATAATTACTGCACTACATTACGGACAACAACTAATGTCCCCTGTGATTTCCTTGGCGTAATTGTTTGTTGAATTCATTTGGTTGTACCTAAGCAGGTTTAAGTGTGTTGTATCATTGCTGCGAGTCTCGTAACTGGCGCCATCTTTAAGTGGACACTGTGTTGTGCTTATTATTTTCTGCTACGTGAGCTTTCTGTAGTAACGGTGTGGTATCCTCTAATCATTCACTCACGGTGTTCTTTGGAACACAGCACGTGACGTAGTACCACGCATACCAACCAACGTCTCTGGACTCCCCCTTGAGAGGTGGCTTACCCGCACAACACTGGTGCTCCGCGGAGTAGCTGGCTGCAGGTCAAGCGGTGCGATTCGGTCTCAAAGCGCAGATTACAAGTGCATTCAGTAACTTAGCAGGTTTGTGTTCGTCATGCTTGTTGACCGAGGGCTCGAGGTGGCGCAACACTACGGTAACCTACGGTAAAAGGTTGTGGGTTTGATCCCCAACGGTGGTTGTTATTTTTACGTCCACTTTAATTCATTTTCCCTCTACCTCATATTGATAAACGTCCATTAAAAACTACAAATGACACTCCCTATGAATTTCATTCTCTATGGCTTTCACATGTTTACGTCTAACAAAAAACGGGCCTTTCAATCCATTCCTTTTTTACGTACATATATGATCACTAAATAGCGAAACAGATATTGACGATAGTAAGGATAGTAAAAACGACAACGACGCTGTTAAGGGTTGTTTTTTTGTTGATCATGATTATTATACTGATAATGTAAGCGTCCTCTTTATTGTAAGTGGGAGTAGTTACTACACAGCTGGTTATTGTTGCCTTTATTATTGAATTTATCAGCTATAATAATTAACCTGAATTTCGTTACATATCCTTTTGCGTTCAACGTGCATAAGCAATGCAGTGGTTTATTATTCCTTATCTTTCTCTATTTCGAAGAAACACGAGGTCAGTGAATGTCGGGAATCATGGCAAATTTCTTTTGTATGATGCTTACAAGTTTGGTTCTTTGTTTCGGTTTATTCAACTTGTTACGCATTGACATGTTGGGAAGCTTCTGTGTCTGTGCTATTATTTTCGCCACACGTGATTTCGAAAGTCGTCCGCGATGTACCGACAGTTTCGTAAAATAGCTGTTTTCTGCACAAAGAAAAAAAACAAACATAAGAAGCCGTATCTTGGAATAATGCTTCGCAATGGTGTTTCGCGTACTTTGTCGCAGGAAACTTGGCTGAACAAGTTTGGAACAAAAAAGGTTGCCTATGAGAACGCAGCCTGGCGTTCGTTTGAACAAATCCGGAAGCGGCAAGCCGTTTAATTAAGCACCCGTAGGTAACTTCTAATTGCGCAAAAACAGCGGTGCGTTGATTGTTTAGCTGAGAGTGCGGAAAAACCGCTTTATACCTGCACTCAGAGCAACGAATAAGCGTTCCCTTTTGTATCCTGTTGGAGCTGGCTCACACTTAGGGTGCAGGATGGGCGGCTAAAGAATAATGGGCTAATTAGTTTTTCCGGCCACTCAAGGACAAAGAGGAAAGTTAGTTTCGTTGCCTTCGTTTGCGGTTTGCCCTTGAACGGGTCCGTACACCGCGCCCGCATGCTGTTGACGAAAGCGTTGAGGCGGCCTACATGCGCCTTTGAAACTAAGCTCGGGCGGCTTATCATCGCTGCGCATGCCGGAGCGACGAAAGCGCTGCTGGTATTCTTGCAACCTGCGAACTCTTGGCGCCTCGTACTTACATGAGTTCACGCGCGCGTTTCGTTGTGTGTACGTGCGTGCGTGCGTGCGTGGTGTGGCGCGTGCGTGCGCTTGCCTGCATTGTGCCGAGTTCTACACGCACCTTGCTTTCACGAGTGCGATAGCCTTCAAAAGGCTGTAGTAAGTGTCGTCTGCGAGTGCGAAAAAACCGTAGTAATTACTCACCATATAGACTAAGGCAGTGCAGTGATCATTACTTATGCTGAACACGAGTGATGCTCTCGAAATCGTGCATAATAAGAACTGCTTCGGTGCCCTCATAGTTGTTTTTGCGGTAAAACTGTGTATGGTTAGGGCACTTCGTTTGTTAGCGAGCAAAAACAGTATGGTCCCCTCAAATTGACCACACCCCACTACTCACCACTGGTCCTATGAAAATGAAGAAGAGAACCACGGACAGCAAACACCAGTTAAGCCACAGTTAATAGGTGTACAAGAACAAGATAGTCCACGAAACTCAAAGCGCATGCGGCGAGCCAGACAGGACGACGCGTGTCGAGGCAAAAAGACGCACTCTGTTCAAGTGGAAAGCTTTAAAGGGGCATATGCTCAACTTCAAGAGGGTCTTTCTGGACAGACGTTTCGGATTTTTTAGTTGCAGGGCGAGTGATCAGCTATGGTTCGAAATTTCGTCACCTGTGGTGCCGTGTGATAAACAGCTTCACTTGCCATCCGCCTTCACAGAGGAATTGGAATGACTCTTCGACGTCTTTTTCTCTCTTTTTTTGCCTTCATGAGGGAATAGTAAAAATCAAAAGCTCTAAGTAATCCAGCCACCTCTGCGCGGTCGCGAGTTTCGCAATATTCAAATCGCTTCGGCATCAGGTACCCCAACAACGAGCACACGTGGTGAGGGCGTACGCTCATTACGCCCACACCGATGGCAATAAATTTTTGCTCTGCGTGTGTTTACTTCTATCGTGCACCCGCCCACATTAATTGCGCTCTTTGTTGTCGCGGAGGTGCGAAACAGGCTCGCACCGCTCAGGTTAATCCATTCCGGCCAGGCGCAAGAAGACCTGCCCTCCCGCGTGTGTCGAGTCTATAGTCTATACAGCACATCCGGGACAGTATATCACGTTGCGCGAGAAGCTTTCGAGAGGAACGTTAGAACGGAGCTTTGAACTGCCGCCATTTCTCATCGTGTCAAGGTTCTTTCTTGGCTCGGAGTCGCGCCCTGCGTGCGTAAATCGTCGCATTCGTTCGTATTGGGATCACGAAGCACCTGTCCGCCCCGCTGCCATTAATCAATCTAGGGAAGCTGTTTTCAGCCGGAATCACTTCAGAAACGACCGTGTTATGTCACACGGAAAGATGGCATAATCGGGTCGCACGCGCCGTCGAAATGCCAGTGCGTGCGATCACGGGATTTCCTACAACAGTACGCGCGTATAGAGAGATAAGAACGTTTGTAACAAGCGTGACCATTTTCAGGGGGGCATATCGTACACAAATGTAGAGTACAATACAAGATAACGAACTGGAATGTACACAACCGTGGGCCAAATTTACAAAGCTTGTCGTTTGTATGAGTGCATTTGTCGTCCATTAGTAAGTGACCGCTTCGCTAAATGTATGTTCACCACCATGCTTAGATAGAATTGTCTCTCACACGAACAAGTTCAACTTAAAAAGTTTCTGTAAATACACGTTCATTGGTATACTACATAATTCGTGTCGTAAGGTAGTATTAGTTTTTTTTTTTCTTAAGGATAAGACATACTTCTGTAAGCCGTAAGAGAGCACGGCTCAGCGTCGTTGGGAGGAAGGAGACTGAAGAACATAGAGGAAAGGAGAGGCCACTTTCTCGAGAACTTAGTAACCACAACACCTAGCGGCAGGTCTGGGTGTCTCTCTTCCAATTAGCAAAACCGGTGAGTGTCCGGTGGCACTGGGGAATCGAACCCAGTACCTCTGATTGGAGACGGGTGCTCTAACCACTTGACCACCGCTGCAGTTATCATAACGTCGCCCTTACAGAATTGCCAATCGTAATCACACAACTGTCCTATGTACTCTACAGTTCCAACTTTCTCTAGAAGTACTCCCCCTCCCCCGCCAACATCTCCGCTTTTCTTATGTCTAGTAAATGTTGGCTATCGGTACGCGCTCTGCAATATCCTTTTCAAGCGCACTCGGAAGATCGTATCGCCGAGGTGAAAGCCGAAAAAAGTGCGGCCATTTGTCGGAAGCGACGAAGCTCCCTCCATCTGCGGGGACGAAGCGACGCGCGTGTGCGGACGCTCGACGGCAGCGCAACGGAAACCAAAACCAGAAAAGCAGCGGCGGTCCAGCGCAAAATGCTCTGACGTCACTCTTTTTCGGCCGTTCGCCCTGCAGCGCCACCGCGAGTGAAGCGGCGGCGCCGCAGCAGCTGCCGCGGCGTCCGTCTACGGCGTCGTTTCCGAGAGCGCGTCAGAGAAACGACGACAATCTGTGCTTGCGCGCGGCTTCCCTGCGGACGTTGTAGTTCGCGTTTTGATCGTGTGACAAACGTGCTCGTATCTCACCGCCGCCTCGCGCTGACACCGGTGACACTTCGTGGAGATAAAGCGGCCCCGACGGGGATTACAATCATGGTAAGTGTCCGCTGTTTGAGCGGCCCCGTATCGCGTGGTAACTGCACGACTCCTCTGCCTACGCCAGGTGGGCTCGCTGTAGCAGCTACCTTCTCTTGCGTCCGTTCGCTTTGACGCTTCACGGAGCTACGAAGCGCACGTCGTAACATCTCTTTAGCACACTCGCGCCACTGATAAAGCGCCGGTGAGTGTTCATATCCGCTGACATGATAGAAAGCATTCGACATTCCGTTTCACGTAGGGGCTGGTTTGCCGCGCGCTGTGATGTTGAAACGTATACTTACTACTAAGCGTCAGCGCGCGTCGCTTCATGTTACTACGCGACAAGGTTATGTCCAATCGTACACGAGTCAAGGACATTCACGTGACACTCTTGTTCAAGCTGTCACCTTTTTTTTTGCGGGCGCTGTAATTCTGCATCCTGTTTTCGCGGCCTGCGCTCGCATCCGTTGGATACCTGATACCGTTCGTGTTTCGACACCGATTCGCCATTTAAATTAAACATCGCTCCTGTATGGTGGCGGTTTTAGGCTATTAACGCAATCTCTAGTTACTTCATTCAATGCGGCTTCGTTGTCGAGATGTCACGAGACCTCAGTGGTTGTCACATCACTCCCCTTTTTTTTTTTGTTCTGGTTTGGCCTTGCTCATTTATACGTAGCACAGCTGCGGTTCGTTTTACATAAAGCACATGCGGGCCAACAGTTGGGAATTTTTAATTAGATCCCACGGTGCGCCCTTGTCTGTGTGTTACAGCGATCTTACGTAAATGCCTGCTGTGGTAATGTAATACGGCTCTTTCGATCGAGATGTAGTTCTCGACTGTGATTGAATCCTTTGCGAACATACACTACGCCAATAACGACCAACAAGCTCGATCGCGATCGAAATTGTACCGCGTGACACCCCCGTAAGCCTCCCCTTTCGTTTTCCCGTCAGTTACACAATATTTCATGTCGCACCGTAGTCACTGTTTGCGGAAACAACTGCGTGTACACATACACGGCGCATTTCATTTGTTCAGTGTCCAGCGCCACCTAGAACCGCAAGTAGCAATGCTGCGATAATCGCGCTGTTGGCCGCTTGCAAACTAGCCTCCATTGTGTGTTTGTTTTTGTTTTGTTTTGTTTTCAACGCTGCTTTTCTGGGAGCGGCAGCCATTTCTTAACTGCTCATTTTCGCCGCCACCGCCGGCCATAAAGCGAGAACAACAAAGAAAAAAAAACGGAAGTAGAGCGCCATCTGTTGCATGACCGTTATGCACCGTCGATCTCTCTCCCTTGCTGGTCAGTCTTGCAAGGAATTAATAAGTTGGACTTGTAGCTTTCACTTACTCTGCAGGAGAGCGGCAAGCTTATTCTTCAATATCCTTTTATTCTCTTGTCCCAACCTTCCTTAGTAGCCTGGCGGCTTGGGCGCTGGTTCTATTCCCGCCTACGGTGGTCCGCGTTTCGGTGAAAGCGAGTGAGTGAGTGAATGAACGCGAAATTCAAAAGCACCCGTTTGGTAAACTTAAATATAGGTCATAAATATAACTCATAACTCATGGTAAATTCATAAATATAGGTGCATACCCGCCGCAGCGGTCTAGTAGTTATGGTGCTTGCCTGCTGATCCGAAGGTCGCGGGATCGAATCCCATCCTCCATTTCGATGGAGGCAAAATGCTGGACGCGCGTGTGCTTAGGTGCACGTTAAAGAAACGCAGGTAGTCGAAATTTCCTGAGCCATCCACTACGGCGTCTCGCATAATCGTATCGTGGTTTCGGGACTTAAAACCTCAACATTTTACTAGATTTAGGTGCTCGTTATGGAAACCCAAATTGTTAAATGTGAACCCGGAGTCGCCCATTAAGGCGTGCCTCATAATCACATATCTGTTTTAACACTTGAAACCGTGGAATTGAGTTGAATAATATTAAATATCCTAACGAGGCGCCCTGTGTCATACGATTTGACGAATGCGTCCATCTTTTCAGCAGCATCATACATTTCGAAACGCGGCCGATCTTGTGGGCGTGTCCTGCGCGCCGACGCGCGCATGTTTCTCCTGAACCCTGCCGAGGTGATCGTCCCACGCTTGAAGATCAATGGAGCGCATCGCGGACAGTCCGCTATGAGTGACGCACGTATGACGTTGTTTTTTTTTTTTTTTTTTTTGTTTGTTTATCTGCGTTCTTCGGAGGTCAGTGCTTCGCGTCGATAAACAACGCCGAGAGGCGAAAACTGCTTTCGATGCCGATCGCAAAGGGTCCGGACCGCCCTGTCGTTGGCGTCACGCAGGTCCAACGTTGATACACATAAGCCGAGCAGGTTGCACGTTTGGAACGCCAGGGCGCGCTTGACCGTGAACGCCAGCGTCGCCGAAGGGCTAATTCGTTTCTCCGAGCCAGCAAAACGCCAGCGACGGGAGTTACACGCACCGCGTTCGGAGCAGCAAACAGTGAAAAGGAGACCGTAGAACAGAAAATAAGTAATCGCAAACCGATTTAAATTAGACTATCACAAGAAAAGAACAGAAAGGGACAGAAAATGTCGCATAATCGCACGAAAAGAACAGAAAAGAGCAGATGAACTCAAGAAAAGAACTCAAAAGGACAGAGAAACACAATGGAAACACAGGAGAATCAATGCTCCAGCCGTTCGTACAGCCTTCACTTGGGGTGGAACTGGCATTTTTTTTCTGTTTTGTTATGATGCAGTTTTAATATACACCGTGCTGTTTTGGTTTCGGCGTTGGTGTGTTTCAGCGTGGGTCGATACACCCGCGTCTCTCCTCCGTGACCCAGGCCGGAGGAGAGGTCAAGGTCGCCCTGGTATCTCTTCCTCTCTCTACCCCCTCGCGGTGGTGGTGGTGGTGCTTTCCATTGCTCGCAAGGGCTGCTGACCTGTCCAATCGATAGCCGCGTATAGGAAACAATTTTTTCGCTTATTCGAACGCTCTGCGCGCTTGCGTAGGCGTTCCGGGGGCGCTGACTCTGCACATTCTTTTGAAACTTCTAAATAAATCATCGACGCCGACAAGAATGATTCACGAAGCCATTTGCCTTTTTTTTTTTGTCTCTCTTTTTGCCTCAAGCGCGCGCTTCTCGTGCCGGTGTACCGGAAGATCCACGTCGATGTCGTCATACAGTTTTCCGGCGCTTTCTTTTTTTTTTCTTTTGTTCAACAGAGCCGTAAAATTCCTCGCCGTCTTTTGACGCACCTGTGCGCGCTTCGAATAAAATGGAAGCCTACTTCAATCTTCCTTTATATTCGTATTGGAACAATAAAATAGTTTTACGGAGCTTGTTGTTGAAATGAATTCCTATCGGAAAAATCAGGGCTAGCGAAGCTTAAGATTGATTTACCAGCGCGAAAAAAGACGGGACACTTAGGAAGGACACACACACACACACAGCGCTGTGTGTACACTTAGGAAGGACACACACACACACACACACACACGCACACGCACACACACACACGCACACACACACACATACACACAGCGCTGTGTGTGTCCTAAGTGTCCCGTCTAAGTGTCCCGTCTTTTTTTGCGCTGGTAAATCAATCTTAATCATGAACCAACTCGCTCAAGCAGCAGTTTAAGCGAAGCTTGGCGTGTGCGTGCCTGAAGTGCTATCTATCTATCTATCTATCTATCTATCTATCTATCTATCTATCTATCTATCTATCTATCTATCTATCTATCTATCTATCTATCTATCTATCTATCTATCTATCTATCTATCTATCTATCTATCTATCTATCTATCTATCTATCTATCTATCTATCTATCTATCTATCTATCTATCTATCTATCTATCTATCTATCTATCTATCTATCTATCTATCTATCTATCTATCTATCTATCTATCTATCTATCTATCTATCTATCTATCTATCTATCTATCTATCTATCTATCTATCTATCTATCTCATTGTGCAATGCTCCTTCCTAACTGTTTCGTTCCTCCATACCGGGAATTGGAACTTCACCCACGTACTTAGCAGAGCAGCAGTTCAGTTGCTACAGGCAACAACGATGAACATGCGTTCGTATCCAAGCAACAATGAAATGGGCCAACGTGAAACGACAAGTCACCTTGATAAAGAGATCAGATTGCCGTATCAGAAACGGCTAATAGCCGACAAGGCCGTGATCGAGGTATACATCGATTATTGGAAAACGGCGCGTACAGATATGCACGTGACCGTCGCACCTTCGAGGGCCGCATTTGCGTATGCTCGCTGGCGCCGAGTTTTTCGCGTATGATATCGAAATCTGCGAGTAATAAAGGGAAAAAAAAGTTGTTTGTGCGTGCCAAAACCACGGTGTGATTACGAGGCACGATGTAGTGAAGGTCTCCGGGGTTCATTGACGTGCACCTTAATCTAAATAATCGGGTGTTCTTGCATATCGCCCCCGCATAGATGCGGCGACCAAGGCAGGGAACAGAACCCGCGCCGTGCCCGTGAAGCGACGGCAACTGTTACGCACGACCGATGATGAGAACGGATACTTCCAACCCGAAAAAGTGAAACCGTGGTAGAAGGAAGCGTTCGGCTGGCTAGACGCGCTTCTATCGTTCACGCATACGTATCGCAGGCATCGCATTTTATATATATATATATATATATATATATATATATATTCTTCTCCTTTCCGATGCCTATTGACCATCAAAGGCTGGTGAAGTTCATTGACTTCCGAGCACGTAAGTTCGTGCCACCGGTGTACCCCCTGTTCGTCTTTGTCCGAAGAAAAAGACAAAAATAATAAAAGGAAGTCGTTGTGTTGAGGAGAACAGCCGGACGACAAACCATTTTCTCTTTTTCGTTTTTTTTTTCCTCCTTGCTTAAGGAACATTTCTTGGCGGCTTTTATTCAGTTGTATGCTTCATTGTCGAAGGGCTGCCTGCACCTCACGACTTGTCTGGCGGAGTGGGCTCGCGCTGACGGTTCTTTAGCGCGCGTTTTTTCCCATTCCCCGGCGGCGTCGTTTAATCCGCTCGGCGTGGGCTGAATGGGTGCCGGTCGAGCATGACTGTGTTGGTGGGGGCGTCAGAAATGGAAGTTGGAGGGAGGGGGGGGGGTATTGCCCGGCGTCTGAGTAACGGGCCCCCTCCGCGGGCTGCCCGGTGGTTTCCCCGTGCGCTCGCGAAAAACGGAGGGGATGTGACTGTGTCACGCTGGAGTCGATGCGCGCGGCGTGTCTCCGCCGACGCGATTTCGAGTACGAGCAACGGATGTGGAGCTCCAATTCGCCCGTTGTTCGTTCTTGCGGTGTAACGTACGTAATCGCCTGCAAGAACTTAAAATACGAGCGAGTTTGTATGGTTCTATCAAAGTACTGAAGCGCAAAAAAAAAAGGGGGGGGGGAGGAAACGACAACATAAGAGGCAAGCAGGACGTAGCATTCGGTGTTGTTCGTCTTACCTTACTGTGTGGTCTGTCTTTTTGTACGTCAGTAACCGCTCCATAATCCTGTAAAATCTACATTGTACAGTCCTACGCGGAGGCAATCGCATTTGGTACTTCGCTGATTAATTAATGTGTGGTACTTAGAACGGAGCGACCACGCAAGAATACGATTTATTATTATTATTTATTAATGTAGCCTACATCGCCTAACTGGACATTATTGTAGTATTGTATTGTATTGTGTTGTATTGTTTTACCATCGTAATTCAGTGACTGCGGCAGCTAAATCTGCGTAGCTTCTCTTTTTTTTCAGCTTGGCACTGAATACCGTGGTCTTCGGTATATATATACTAAATAACAATAAATAAATAAATAAATAAATAAATAAATAAATAAATAAATAAATAAATAATGTACTTCGATGTGGCTTTCAAATGGAAGCATGCACTGCCAGTCTGCGATGCGCGCGTTCTACTGCCGAGCAGGGAGGCCGCTGGCGCGTCTATAATAGCGGCGAATCGTTGCATATGTAGCAATATTTTGTGCAAACAAGGATCGATTTTCGATGTGGCAAAAGCCGTCTGAGGGAAAAAAAAGCAAGCGGTTTTATGCAAATTCGCGTGCCATCCATCATTCCCATGAGGCTGGACCTGTCATATACACTAGCGCCCCTTAGATCCCTGTTGTAACCTTTTGTAGGAAGCCATATCCCTTGCCGATAATTCTGGCCTGCAAGATTTGTTTGAGGCTAAGTAACTTTTGTGTTATAGTGCATTTGCATGCGTGTTCTTAGTGCGTGTTTTGTCTTCATCTCCCTCCCTTAGTAGTATGCGTACACCCGGCCGCAAAAGTTTACGAGACGTCGGCTCCACTGCAAATCTGCTATGTCAGTGCGCGGCGCTTCTAATCTAGCGGGTCGCTGTATAGCACTGGCGTAGCGATGCGGGGTGGATGGGGTTCAACCCCCTCCCCCCACTCCCTTCGAATTTTTTTTTTTTTTTCAATTTTGCATGTGTGTATGTACGCGAACACATGAAACATACGCACGAATATACAAAAAGGGTGGTTGAACACCCCCCCGCCTCCCCAGAAAAAATTTCTGGCGACGCCCCTGCTGTATAGCTTGCAATAAATGCTAAAGGTTGCAATAACTGCTACAGACTAGAACCTTTGTTTGGAGGTCATGTTCTCTGACAATGCGGGACTATAGCTTTCTCTTAAATTTTGCGTTCCGCAAGCTATTGTGTGTAAAGTGGGGAGGGGGAGTGGGGTACCTTCAAATCCCGTGTAAAGAAATTGGACCGATCTCTTCCTATCCCTCTCATCTATTTCCTGTAGTAGCATGCCAGTCCTGCCTCTGTGCTAACCCTATACCAGATCAGGTTCTGTCTGTCTCCCCCTGAGAAACGATGAGCATCTGTCGTGCCTCGTGGTCGCAGTCTCGTTCGCACCCGACATCGTGCGACTTCCGTCCCGTCGCAGCAGGCGCGCGATGCCGCCTCCCACGCCTCTCGCTCATGCCTCTCCTCGGTCTCGTTGTTGGACGCCGAGCCGCGCTGTGCCCCGCTAGCTGCCCTCACTGTTGGGATGAGGAGGGGGAGGTAGCGAGCCTATTGTTCGTCTCTCGTGAGCGGCGTCGGCCGGGCTGCTGCCGCTGCGGCCGAACCAGCGCGTCCACTGTTTGAGTACAGGGGTTCCGAAAGAAGCCGCGCCGGCTGCTGCAGCCGTATTACGTCAGAGCGAGCCATTCGCTGGAGCTGAGGCTACCAGCTGCTTTTATTTCATTCCAGTCTTTCAGTCACCAAACACCGCTCGTCCTGTGATTTCTGTTTCTACGTCTCCGTCTTTCAGCGCTGCATCAAACATGTTTATGAATGAGAAAGCCTTAGATGTCTCATCAAACGCCAAGATTGACCGTCGGCGTCAACGCGAGTGATGCAAAAAAAAAAAAAAAAATCACGTGATGACTTCATCATGACGTCACAAGTCGCCAGATTTTATGGCGCCATCGTGACGTCACATGATGACGCCATCACATGGCCTCGTCGCTTGGTCAAAGGTGTGCCGATCACGTAGCCAGCGCAAAATTTTTTAACGCTATCGCGTAAAACCACGTGCAGTGCTGAAAGCTTGCAACGCCTTTGGTCCTGGAGGTAGCGTAAAACCACGTTAGGCGCGGAAAGCTTTCGGAGGGGGGCGGGGGAGGATCAATACATTGACTAGGAAGATGGCTTTCGCCTTCGAGTCTTCCTAGGCGATTGTATAAGAGACCCGTGTGGGTTTTTTTTTTGTTGTTGTTGTTCTTTTTTTTTTCATTTACGCCCGGCTTTGAAAAAGAAGAAACTTCCGGGAAGGGGGTAAAGCTGTATTCAAAATCTAATTGGGTGGATCCTCAGGTTCAGGGCTCCCCTGGCTTTCGCTGTCCGGTAGAAATTATCTAGTAGCGCGAATTGCGTTTCCGGGTCCGAGCTGGCGAGATCAGTGGCCACTGCTCCTTTGTAAAGTCTGTGCTATGGTTCGGAAATTTATCCAAATCTACTGGTTTTAGTTCACACTCCCATGAAATGTGGAAGAGCGTCGGACTGCTGCCACGCCACGGACAGACGTCCTGGCACAGCGTAGAATGGATTTTATGCGATCTCGGTAGATTTGTGTACACGTTCACTTGGATCTTTCTAAGGTCTGCGGCATCCTCGCTACCTAAAGATTTGTGAGGCGCGCCATACGTCGGTCGTGGACCTGTTCACTTGGGCGACACATTCGCGTGTTCCATGGATGGCATCGGCTGAAGTATTCAGAAAGAGCCAGTTCGGAAAAGCGGGGAGTTTTCGGGTTTATTAGGATAGGGTAGGGTAGGGTAGGGTGGGGTCGCCAATGCCGGCGAGGGTCTGAACAATGGCAATCTCAGAATTGAGCGGTAGTACCCCACACCGGGGTAGCGAGCGTAAAAACGCGTAAGGAAAACAGTGGACCGTATCCATATACACACGATGTGTGCAGCACAAATTTTCATGCGGTCACACAGCAATCCAGTTGCGCGTAGATGACGCGCGAGGCCACGGGAAAGCGGCGATACGAAACAAGCAAAAAAAAAAAAAAACTGCAGGCTCAGCACTACACGCCACGCAGCCGTTCACAAAGCTCCGCAATGAGCGTGATCAAAAGTTCCCATTCGCGGGTTATATATATCGCAGCCCTCGTACACCTAATGTGCCGTTCTTCCGCTTCACTGCACACAACTGAAGCGGCGCTGCAGGCGAGGGAAGCCCAGGGACTGCTGCGAGAGTGTTGGTGCGCTAGAGGCGCGTTCCTCCTCTCCAACTTTTATACGTATCTCTCTCTCTCTCTCGTCCGCCGCGCACACCACAGAATCAGTAACGTTCTCGGACACGGCATGTGGTGTGGCGGCCATTCGCTGCGCATCGTCTAACGGACGCCATTGCTTCGTGACTGGCAGCAATGCATTTTAAACGGCGACATAAACGGGGTCTGAGGAAGTCTTCTTTGAATAGGCAAGCTTACTGACCGACTGAGAGCTGCGCCTTCGTTTGCCGCCTCACTGATGTTAAACATCATTTCTCTTATACCTCATCTCGCTATTTTGATGTTAAAGGGCCCCTAAATCACTCAAGAGTTTGAAGACGAGGTAGTAGTTTCTTTCTCGCCTTCACTACCCTTCCTACAAGGGCTGTCTCCTCCTCGCCTTTTATTTCTTCATAAAATACGTGGACAATGCCAGCGCTAGGCGTTGAGCCTATCAGGATTTCGCATTTTTCGGCTATGCACGCTGTCATATCCGCTTGCGCAGTCAAAAACGCACAAAACGTCGTGAAATCAGTTTATCGGGCACGATAGCCACTCCAGACAAGACAGAACTGGCGGGCGACTGCGTGGCAAAAGCAGGGTCGGACACAATTCAGAACTGATACCAGTCGAGAGCTTATTTCCTCATGACGTCACTTAAACAGACTGCTGGCGCCGCGACTTGTGCCGAAAAGGCGGGAAAAACGCCAGGAGAAAATTTTCGGAGGTTGTTTAGGGGCCCTTTAAGGATTCCTAGAAAACGGCCGCATCGTAAACGAATCGTTTACGGAGCCCGCGGAGCGCTGTTTAGTGCAGCGAGAGGAGAAGCGTAGGGAAGCTCCGCAGGAAAGGAGATCGCCGCGTCGTCGAGGATCTCACTGACCCCGCGAACATGAACTCAAAGGATGCCGCCCACCCTTCGCCCCCACCACCACCCCCGTTACGCTGTACACAGAAGAGCCGCGTGATCTTGGCACCATTGCTTTAGTGCCGCCCGCGCGTCCCCACCGTCATCTGGAAGAGCGATTAGCTCGCTGCAACAACTGGCGTAGCCCCCTCCCCCTTCCCCCCTGCAGCCTTTCCCCTTCTGCCTGCCATTACGCGCCCTCTCCTTCTTAGTTGACTGCTCCTGTATCTCTGCAAAGCCTTGCATTTCTCGTGCCTCCTCTTGTTCTTGGGTGAACCGTGTGTGTCGTTTTGATAGTTCCGTGCATTGGTGAGCGATCACAGAGGCAGTTGTTAAATGAATCTCACAGAGAAAGTTTAGAGAAACAGCGATGGGAAATCGGATACAAAGGATGAAAAAAAAAAGACACTCCGCGGTATAGACGCTTGTAGCCTATATCAGTAGGAATAAATACTAAATAAAGAGATGGGATGCTGATGCTGAAGTGTAGATGAAACAACAGGTGATTGTTGAAAAAAGCAAAAAGAAAAAGCTCGGTGGCTATGTGTCGCCGCTCCGTTTCAAAGGGGGTGCCAGTGAATATTTTCATTATCACTGACCCAGGCACGTAGCCAGGATCTTTTTCCGGGGGGAGGGGGGGGGGGCAAGGCCTAATTGTTCGAAAGACAGTCTTTCCATGGCAAAAACAAAAAAAGTTGCCTGGAAATATAGAGGGATGGAAAAATTTCGGGGGGGGGGCCCGGGCCCCCCGCCCCCCCCCCCTTGCCTACGTGCCTGCACTGACCCATATTTTGAATTAGTTGTTGAAAGCCTACCACATGCTCCTCGTACGTAAAAGAAATTACGCGTACCGAAGTATTAATGTTTTGAGGAAAACACTTGCGAATTATTTTTACCTTTTAATACAGTTATGTCACCCATCACTGAGGTCTAGTGGTTAAGGTGGTCGACTGCTGACCCGCAGGTCGCGGGATCGAATCCCGGCCGCGGCGGCCGCATTTTCGATGGAGGCGAAGATGCTTGAGGCCCGTGTACTTAGATTTAGACGCAGGTTAAACAAACCCAGGTGGTCGAAATTTCCCGAGCCCTCCACTACGGCGTCTCTCATAATCATATTGTGGTTTTGGGACGTTAATCCCCAGCAGTTATTATTAATACAGTTAAGTCTTGAAATACTACATAGAGACAGAATAATTTATTTGAATGATGGCTATAGGGGAGGCTTATATTTGAGGTAGCCTTCAAAGGGAATGCTGTTTTGATGCAATCGATATTTGAATAGTTTTACGTCATAACTGAGATAGAAATTCACCGACGTCGCGTACCGGTAACACTTGCTTGGCTTCAAAGGAGGACTATTTCGGTATGCGGGCAAATGGAATGCTGTTATGATGTCATCAACATTTGAATAGCTTCACGTCATGTCAGAGAAATTCGCACTTCTTAAACCGAAAGGCCGGCTGCGCTTGCGCGTGATAAATGTGGCGATAGTACATATGGGAACATAAGGAGCCAGCGCTTCTTGCATGACTTCACTATTCAGCCACTTCTGAAGTACGGAAAGAAAGTGCTTCGTAGAAATATGCCGTCAATATAGATATTCGGGACGCTCCTGAACGTTTGCAAATATTCTTCCAAGAGACGTCCGTTTGACGGCTGTAACTGAGCATTGTCGTGCGGTTAAGTGCAAATGCCGTATTAATCAGTATGGTTAAATGTTCAGAGCAAAAGCCGGCATATGATGCACTTGGAATGTTGCGAGGAGGGATGGAGGGGGATAGGCGTAGTTCCACCGCGTCGCGACGTTGTCACTGTTCTCTTTTCTGTTGCTATGCTTTCTGAGGTCGACAACACGTGGATTTTTTTTTTTCAGATGTATTTTGTTGTTGTTTTTGTTGTTGTTGTTGTTGTTGTTGTTGTTGTTGTTGTTGTTGTTGTGCATCTACTCTGCATATGCACTTCTTGTTGGCAGGCTGTCGACTTACTATAGTAAGACCTTATAGTGGCTGACGATGAGAGAAGTGAATATTGCGGAGGTGTTTTTTTTTTGTTTTTTTTTTTCCCCTAAGTTTACCCGGAATAGGAACAGCAAAGCTTTGCTATGTATGCCGTCGGTTGTCTTTCGTGAGAAACTATATATTAGCTCATTTTTCTATATGCATGACTCCTTTTCTATATATACCAATATATACTAGCTCCTTTCCTCCAAACGATAATCGTCCATGCATGAGTGTACGAGAGCGCCGACTAGCGTTTTCAACGACGTTTCCTTGGAAAGATCGTATGGCCGTCTTCCCTGTTTCGTCCTTATATAGACGTATAGTTATAGTTACATCTGGGATGTAATTACTCCTCTCTCTTCCCATTTCGGCAGTATACCGCGCATAACTAGGCTGTGGAATGCATATACAGTTAACTGCCTCGGCCGCGTATGTATAGGACCGAAGCCTGTTCTGTACACTACCTCAAAAATGCACGTCGGCATTTTTTTGCGGGGCTTTTCCTTTTTCGTGCAGTGTGTCGAAACGCCGTCAGCCCGAAGACAATGCTAGCCACGGAGTGCGCGCACTTGGCTGAATAGAAAGGGATTTCTTCTCTTTTAATTTCGCGCCTCTCGGTGGCATGGAGCGGTCAGGGCTGTGTCTCGAGACCCGCAAGGTCTCATTTCGCTTGCCGTAAGTGCCACTCACGTGTTCATTCACTGTGATGAAGACGAGGAAGAGGGCGATAGCCAGGTATATCCAAGGCCGTTGTTTCCAGAGCAGCCACGCAGCGAACAGGGAAAAGCAATTTGCCGTCCTTGGTGCTCGCGAAAAAAAAAAAAAAGAAGAGATAATAAAGTGGCGGCCTTGCCTCTTCATTTACGGACGACCGATCTTTCGTCTCCACCTTGACAGGCATGTCGACCGGTTGGTTGGAAAGGAACAACGAAGAGCGATTCGTTTTGTTGCTTTTCTGCGGCCGTTGCGGAACAAGATTTTAGACGTATACTCCTTTGGTTCGCGCGAACCACCGCTTCGCAAAGACGCCGTGCGTTCCTTGTTGGATGACCTATCCGTAAGCCAGTGCAAATCGCTTTTCTGCAGTTGTGCGTCTTTATTTAACGCAGAGAAGGTAGTTGAAAAGTCACATGGTGCCTTGTGCATTCGCTAAGACGACATCGAAGACGGAAGCCATCTTCTTTTTCTTCGCATTCGATTGTATCGATCCCCCGATCCCCACCACCATCTCCCTCGGCGAGAAATTTCTGCGCCCAACATGATTTTGCACTGCCTTTGGGATTGCGTGCATGAGAAGATTTCTGCAGCTCACGTGGTTCTTGCAGTGCTTCCGGGATCGGCCCACCTTTGACCCAGCAACAGTGCAATATGATGACGTCGAAATGTGACGTCACGTTACGTGAATTTCGGCGGTTTGGGACGTCATGACTTCTTATGGTGACTTCATCACATAATGATTGTTTGCGTCGCTCTTGTTGACGCCGACGGTCACTTTTTGCGGTTGGTTAGGCATCTAAGGCTTTCGCCTTAAAATATCATATCCTGCAGAACCCCTCCAAACGAAGAAGCATTACTATATACTGATCCTATGAAACACGATCTTCATTGCTATATAAACATGTCATAATGCGGCTCCTATGTACGAATAGATCAAGTGCGGCTCGAAGCGAGCCATCTGTATAGCGTGTCGAGATACCATGTATGTCTCAATGGGTCAGTCAAATGGCTGCGGCGGTGTTCCTCCAGGGGGGTGCCGATGCCTTTTTTCGGCGTCGGTCGTCGTCATCATCGGCGAGCCTATTTATAGAGGCGTTCATTGGGTCAGGCTCGCGTCGCCGTCGGGCGCCGAGAAGGAAAGGACTCGCTCCTCAGCCGGAACACGCCCTGACCGCAGTGTGGCCGTGCAGGACGCATGTAGTAGTACACAGCGTACATGTACCCGTGTTCCGTAATGCCTTCGTGACACGCTCGATAGGAACACCTCCGCCACCGCTGGGCTTTGTCCCGGCTTCTTCTTCGTCTTGGCGTTTATTACCTTGGGGCTGTGGCAACGCGTGACTGCATCGAACGATGACTGCCCCACTCCAGCTCATCGATTTGCGGTCCTGTGGCGTCCCCCCACAGCCTCTGCATATGCATGAATGCGTAGGACGTGACGTAAGGCCCTCCAATTGGCGGCCGGACGGAGGTACTTGGGCAGTGATTGCGCTGGAGGACGGGAATAGAAACAGCCGGATGCAACTTAAGTATACAAAAGTATGCGTGGAATGGAGTTATCTTTAGTGCAAAAGAGTTCGATGTGGTTAGTATCCAAGTGCTAAGGCATTCTGGGAATTAGTGTTCATTCATTGATGGCACCGAGTCGCTTGGAGATATAGTACCTGAATTCTACAAACTTGTTCATTATATTCAAAGGTGAGAGGTATCGGCGACCGCGAAAGTTCTGTGAGAGCACAGCGAAGTCCGCGAAGTAGGCAAATTTCTTCTCGCTGTTTGTTACTTCGCTTGAAATTTGAGCGAGCAGTATGTTGGTCACAAGGTTACCTTTGCAGTTTTCATAGCCTGTGACATGCAGCAATGCGTAGCTTTTGTTGGATCTTGTGCCTCGAAATATCTACGGTCAAGGGATACATCTGCTAGCAGCACTCTCTTCCAGTTTATTGTGCTTCTTGTTGTGCCATGTGTATAGTACCTTTTCCACGACATCGACTGTTATTCTCATTGCATCGATCGGGATTTTTCGTGCACTGAGAAAAAGAAAAGGCCGCACGTGTCGTGCTTGAAAATAGCGCGAGTATATTTCGGACGTCGCCATCTTAAGTGTATTCTTTTTTTAAATCTAGGAATGCGTGTATGTATTTATAACTATGCGATGTTGTGCCGTGATACGGACGTTGCATTAGCTTGTGATCGCAACTCGGCGAGCGCAAAGAGCTTGGGCGTGATATTTTGAGGCATTGGCCGAGATCGCCAATTCCGCGTGGACCGAACAGTAATAAAAAGCGTTCATGTTTTCTTATCTAAACCGCGTGCAGGTAGCGCTTCCAGTGTTCAAAAACTGCGTGGTATCTTATCAGAATCTGCTACGCATACCTTATGTTACGTATGCTTAGTAGATTCGTTTATAACAACCCATAGACTAGACGCGAACAAATAAGAAGAGAAGCGCTTGTATGTATTTTATTTGTTCGTGCCGCTATGCTAAACGAACGTGGATAACCCGAACCATCGCTTTCGTGGTCCGTCGCGCTGGCACAGTGGTTACGGCGTTCTGCTGCTGACCCGAAAGTAGCGGGTTCGATTCCGGCCGCGGCGGTTGCATTTCGATGGACGCGAAATGCTAGTGGCCAATGTAGTGTGCAATGTTGAGTGCAGGTTAAACACCAGATGGTCAATATTTCCGGAACCCTCCACTATACGGCGTGCCTGATAATCATATTGTGGTTTTGGCACTTAAAACCCCAGGTATTAATATTTATTATTACCGCCCTTGTGTTGTTATTCATGTAAACATATATAAACAGTACACAAAGAGAAGAAAAAGCAGTGAACTCGCAATAGTCTCGCCTGTAGTGGACACCACGCCCAGCCGCTTGTCAACCGTTCCTGTGAATTAACGCGGTCGTGTTTAGCTCTGTAGAGCGCGGCGTTCCTGCAGGTGTCTGTAATGCAGGCAGCACAGGCGGGCGGCGGCCTGCTTCTGTCCCTTAATTTATCTGTTGCACTGGGACACACAGCGGCACGACCGTAGTTGCGGCTAATCGCCGCCGCCGATCTCCGACGAAGAGACAAGAGGACCGCCATAACGGGCGCGTCTCCCCCCCCCCCCCCTCTCTCTCTCTTTCCGGAAGCCTCTCTCTCTCTCTCTTTCTCATAGCCCTGTATGCCGATAGCTGTGTGTGCAACGACAGGCATGCTTCCTCCTCGTGTACACGGCGGCGCTTTTTGTCATCAGCTATGTGCTGTTTTGCGCGCTCGCTTTATCACTTCCTCGCATACCGCATTTACTCGCGCACAATCCGTCCCTTCTGCTTCTTCATTCACGTAAATGGCGATTTTGCTTTGATGTCCGAGGGAAATCATAGTCATTGGCTGAGATGTGCTGAGATTGTGCTGTATATACGAAAATCTTATAGAAGGCTTAAAGTAGAACACCCGAGGGTCACGCTGTATAGAGCTTCAGTTAAGGGCGGTAATTGTGGCGTCTATGGGTATCGTCCGTCGTCACATAGCTTAGTCACTTTCTCACATATTCACCACCTTCGTTTAGTGTTTCGGGATGTTTCTCTACGTGCTTTATAGGGAGAGTCCCTGTTGGTGCTAAAAAAACAAACAAAAAAGAATCACTGGCAGTTTAGCAGTAAATGCGAGATAAATCGGCGGTTAGGATTGCGTCTAATTGTGATATCGTCATTTACATAGATTGTTGTTAAGAGGTTTATTAACAGGAGATGCGGGAAAACGGTCAGCAGCGTTCGGCCAAGCGCAGCTCCACGAGCTCGTGCCGATGGCGATGCCGCGGAGGCCACTCTTCTTCACTAATTATCTATCTATCTATCTATCTATCTATCTATCTATCTATCTATCTATCTATCTATCTATCTATCTATCTATCTATCTATCTATCTATCTATCTATCTATCTATCTGTCTGTCTCCCTGTCTGTCTGTCTGTGTCTGTCTGTCTGTCCGTCCGTCCGTCCGTCCGTCTCTCTATCTATCTATCTATCTATCTATCCAATCAATCAATCAATCAATCAATCAATCAATCAATCAATCAATCAATCAATCAATCAATCAATCAATCAATCAATCAATCAATCAACCGTACCCCAAGTTTATTTCGACTTCTCATTTCTGAGAATCACGTTGCTTATAATTCAGTGGCTGAATACACTCGAATATGTACGATACTTCCGGGCACCCTTGCGGGTCTCGCGAATGTCGACAAGTGCCGGCGTGCCGTGTGAGGGCGCGGTATGGTGGTGCTCGGTGTGATAAAGTGCCGGAGTTGATGGTCCGTCCCTCTTCGCCCCATTATTTTACCGTCTCCTCTGCGACGACGTCGTCGTCGCACCGTTAAACGGCCGGTGGTATATGCATGTATCGCGGCTGCGTGTATGGCTCCGAGCCACACGGAAGCGCGCGCTGACTTCCGGCGGTCTGCAGGTGTGCCGATCGTTCTCTTTTTTAAGCAGTCTTTCTTGGAGAACTTAAACGTGGCCTTTCTTTCTGTCTGTCTGTCTGTCCTTCTGTTTGTCGGCACGTCCCTCAATTCAGCTATACTCGGCCAAAGTGCCCCTTGCACAAGGGCCAGCCATAACGGCCCACTAGTTCTAGATCGGCAGGTGTGGCCGAAGGTGCATATAGTTCTCTTTTTATCCCTGCGCGTTATGGAGCGTTCGATGGTGGCGATTTTTTTTATTGCCGGCGCCGTATAATAAGGAGAAGCACTTTGCCGGTCCTGGACCTTTAGCTTTCGCGCTGTTCTCTCCCGGCCCTCTTCTTCTTGCTCGAGATTTTACGGGGAAGCCGCACGATGCTGCAGGGAGCAACGCCCGAGGTCTCCTCGCGCGGGCGCTCAAGTGCATGTGTTGCGTAATTGCTGACGTGCGAAATCGCGCTTTCCTGTCCGGACTTGGCCGTCCCTGTAGCCGAAAGGAAGTTTGGGTAGTTAGCTACGTCGGAATTGACGCATACGTTTACTTTGAATCAGTGCGGATAACGATGGAACCACATATACAAGGGAAAAGAACACAGAACGGCTTATAAGACGGCGCTGTCCTGTGTAAGGCGAAAGCTTTGATGCCTCATCGAACGCGAAAAGTGACCGTCGGTGTCGTCAACATGAGTGCATGCATGATGCAGAAAGTCTCCATCGTGTGATGGCGTCACCATATGACGCCGTGATGTCACAGTTGACAGTCCGCCAAATTTCGTGACCTCATCATGGCGTCACATCACGTGGCGTCACCTGATGACGTCGGCGCGTGACATCGTCGCTTGGTCGAAGGTGGGCCGATCTTGGAGGCGCTGCAAAACCACATGAGGTGCTGAAAGCCTGCAATACCTCCAATCCCGGAAGAATTGCAAAACCACGTCGACCGAGAAGAAAGAAAATAAGATAGCTTCCGCCTTTGAGTCGTCTTAGGCAAATGAATAGAGGACAGTGTGACTTTTTGCCTGTGTGTTTCCGTCGTTTTCAGCGCTGATTCATGCATGAACGCCGGCTGTTGAATGCTGGCCATGCTGTCGTATGTAACAAGTTGCATTCCGTCCTTGATCTTACGTGGCTGGAGATTTGGAGAACGAGGGTCGTGAGCGTAGCTTCCGTTTGCCAAATATCCATTTGTTGCAGTGCGCAGTGTTCAGAAAAAGACGTACACTTCGAAACATGTGGCGAAACCCGCGCACGTTTCAAATCCAATTGGAATCGCTCACAATACGCGGACATCGTGGGATACCCCTCTCGTAAACGTATACGCGTCGCAACGGTGCGTGACGTTATCCGCTGGCAATCTATACTGAAGATGCTCTTGGCGATTTCGGTCTTGCGGCTTTTAATTTCGAGCACGCTTGGGGAGGGCCCTGCCAGGGCCTGCGGCCCGGCCCGGCCGTTATCTCATCCGGCCAGGAGATGGCGTTCGTTACTTCCGCTCACCAAGGTCTGAAGACACCCCCCCCCCCCCCCCCGCTCCTCTCCGATACCGTTTGCACTAAAAACCTCTATCGCGCTTTAGGAACAGCTGCAGTCCTGCATTTCTTAACTGTTTCTTCTTTATCTCGTTGCCTTTGTATCAAACCAGGCAGAGGAGTCGAGAAGCGCCCTCGTTGATATTGACCCGTCGTGCCTGATTCGAGGATGGGCCCCGTTTTTATTGCTGTGATACGCGCGTCGACAGTTCAGAATTGCGCTCTTTCATTTGTACTCCTCTCTGGTTGCGCGTTTATGGAGGTCGTGAGTGAATTGGCGAATCGTGGCAGAATCAAGGGCGCGGCTAAATAAAACGAGAAGGAATGTGACCGAACGCTTAACGGGAGCGCAGATTGTTCTTTATCCATTGTTTCTTACAGGCTGTGCACGTATGTGATTTCGAAGGAGTGTAAAGAATTTCGCGCATCGACAGGCCCTGATCATCTTCCCGTCGCTGCTGGTATTCCTCGAACGGGCGCCGCGGCATCTAGGCCTCATAGTTTGTTTGCGTTCTCGCCTTCATCGAGATACAGCCGGCACTGCCATTGAATGCCCCCGTCCGTATAGGCCGCTTAACATTGTGCTGCTTGAGGCCGACCACAGAAAGAGAGTAAATCGGCTAGATTAACTACACCATAAGAAAGTAAAAGAGAGTTTTGACTTGCCACGTAAATGACTCTCTTTTAAGGAGGCTCGTCAACTCTCCTTAAGGATTATTGTACTCTCTTCTGGTAGTCGTGGGACGCAAAAGAGACTTAACGTGTCTTTTTAAAGAGAGTAATTTGCGTGGCAAGTCAAGACTCACCGAATAGAGTAACGCACACTTTTTATTTACGTCTGAGGGGCCAGCATATCCGAGTGTAAAGAAAGGGGCTAGAAAGAGGGAGAGGTTGCTCGTCTATACCTACGGCTTTTGCCGATGTTTCACCCACCGCAGCGGAGGTGAAGTTGTATATAGAGCGCCCACCTCCTATGCGGGTGGTACTGGGTTCTATTCCCATTGCCGCCGGGCACCCATCTGTTGTTAAGGGTAGGTACCCCGACCTTGCGTTCGGTGGCGTATATGGGTACTCACTCCAAGAAGTGGAAAAGAGGCATCCTGCCTTTTTTTGATAACGCATATGAATAGCGCTAAAAGTTTATCACTCTCCTTTCACTCCCCTTTCTCCTCCCCCCACGAAGCTACGCCGTGTTCCATTGTGGGTAGCAGAAATTGGCGTCATTGCTGACCTCGAACTACTATTTCTTCGTGGTTTTCCGCATACATGATAAAGAAAAGAAAGAGGGAGGGGGGACCAATGCATTCTTTAGGGCGTTCTATGGAAATATCGCTGTATCAATTACATCTCTTGCCGTCAAGTCATTATGAAACCATATTGTCATGTCTTTATGAAGTCTCATTAATTCCCGTCACTTCTTTGTCGTTACTCCGGCTTACGGTACGTTTGCCCTACGGGCTACACAGCGCCACACTTCGTAAGCCAGCAAACAAACGAAATACCTAACGTCTCAGTTCTCGTGTCGGATCTCTGGGCCATCGTTCTCCCCGGTCGCGTTTTGCGGCAGTAAGGAAGCGATTAACCGAAGGAACGATTTGCGTATTGTCTCGTTGGCCTACATCGAGCATATTCAAAACAAAACGTTTCGGACTGTCGCTTCTGTTCCGCTTAAGCGTCCGTATGCACGAGCTATGCCTCAACATCTGCGTCGTCTCCCGCCTCTGACGCTGCAGCTGCTCCTTCTTCAGGACAATGCACGAGGAATTGTGCGCATGCGCAGATGTCGCGCTGCGCAGCTGACTGACGTGCGCGTGTGCTCCCTCCCTTCTTACACGCTAAAAAACAAAACAAAGGAAATGTCCCTGACTTGCAACGTATGTGACTCTCTTTAAAGGGACACTAAAGAGAAACAAGATTTTTCTCACGTTCCGTAAATTACTTTCACAATTCCAACATCACCACGCTTTCTGCGAGAAGACGCTTGTTATGCAAGAAAACGCGCATAACGAAAACGCGGGGGGTGACGCCGCCTTGAAATTCCCGTACCAAACATCGTGACGTCATAGATTTTGACAGCATCTGCTAAGTCCTACGTAGTTCGTAATCAGTAAAAATGAAGTGCATTGTCATCTGAGGGGACCATAGACTTAACATACCACGTTTCAGAAAATTTTGTTGAGCCAATGTTGCGAAAATACCCGAAAAATACACTTCGAAATCTGTGACGTCACGCGCGGTGATTTCGGCGCGTAATGTAAAAAACGAAATTTTGACCTTGATTTTCTTCTGTATTAATAAACATATGATGGAGAGGTTAACGACATTAGAATTCTCAGAGTGCTATTCATCAATCTAAACCGATTCATTGTTTCACTTTAGTGTCTCTTTACAGAGACACGTTGACTCTTTTGGGAGATCATTATACTCTCGTCGGAGAGTCGTGGGGCCCAAAAGAGAGTTAAAGTGCACCTTTTAAAGAGTCATATGTGTGGCGCCACATATCAGGACACACCGAAACAGAGTAACACATGCTTTTTCTTTTTTTCTTGAAGTGTATGAGTACCTGTGCGCTTCTATTGGCATTCAGTTCTAAAGGACGAGGCAGAAGCAGAAACGGGCCTGCCGTCTCCGCGCATATACGTCATAAAATGAGAGGTCTTTGGACTCTGGCTCGCATTCCTTCTTCTTTTTTTTTTCTTTTTATAGCTGCGAGCGAATTCGTCATTTGCAAAGCCCGCGAAGCGCTAAGTAATTTCGTTCTATAGCTGCTGGTATGCATGCAGTTAAAAGGTTCACGCCTACGTAGTGAGCTGTAGTTTTCCACACTGCACGCTATAGGAAAGAGGAGCTAACTGAACGAATCAATGGCCGCTAGACCAGGTGTGTACACGTATGGCATATACAGGTATAATAGTTCTACGCAGTAATGCTGGCCTACCTGGACTGTAGTCGTAGTTTATGTGCTTAAATGTTTTGTTGAATCACGCCGGCACAAGCGGCTCGCGCAGTTCAAGAGCTCGCGTAAACTCTGCGTTAGGTAAATCTCGTTGATACATTTAACCATCTGGACGTAGTCTTATTGAATCTAATTTTTTTAAGTTTCGCCGCATCGCACTTTAATATACGGCGCGTTATAAACAATGTTTTCAGTGTTGCCAGGTTTGGCTGCTTTGCGCCAATTAAGCTAGTTGTTTAGGCCAGTGGCGGCAGATAATACGACTTGGCTACTTTTTTTTTATTGGCTGCATTTGAACTAAATTATCGAAGTAGCCTAGAGGGGGTTTTTTGTTCGTGTTTTTTTTCTTTTTTTTTTTTTTTTTTTTTTGCCGCCACTAGCCTAGAAAAGCAGCCTATGTTGGCACGAAGTAGCCAAGCCTGGCAACCAGCTTTTGAGGTATGTGCTGCTGAGGAAAAGACAGAGCTACAGCGACCGCGATATGCACCGTGGGAATGGCGAGTTCGCGTTAGCCTGTGCATGTACGCGTGACCTTGCAAAACAAAAAGGGTTCACGGGTTTATTATTTTTTTAAATAAATCGCGGAACTGGATAACGCCCACATTTTTTTTCGCGCGGTCATAATACCGATAGCTGCGTCGACAGCCGGTCGCGCACGTTCTTTCCATAAAACCATTCAGCGTTGTGAAAGCTATAACAGGTGTCTTCTCGTGTAGAGTGCGGAGCTACACCTTTACGATGCTTCGAAAAGCCGTTCGAGTTAGTTTTAATTATTCGGCGCGTTTACTATCGCAGGAGTATGCGTATACTTATAATACAGCACGTGGTTTACCATAGGACGTGTCACTATATATGCGAGTTATCCTGTCTTTGTGAACTCAGCCTCTGGTTAGTATAGAGGTCCATCGTTCGTTAGCTTTCGCAGGCGCTGCACGGTTTTAACCTAGTCACAGAGTGCTGCGGTGATCGTCGCGCCGTGCATAGAGGGCGCAAAGGGTTATGCGCGTCCAGAGTGCGCGTCTCGGAGCGGTGCTCGCGAGGCACGCGGACGATGCGGGCGCGAATCTCAGCACCGCCTCGTCGTGCAGGCTCAATGCTTGCTGCCGCTGCAGCAAAGAAGCGCCGCCCAATTACGTATGCAAGCGGGACGACGCGGAAAACCGGCGCGCCGCATTCGTGGCCGCGGCGTATATATTTACCGGCGCGAAAACCACTCGTCGCCTCCTTTATCGCGCGCCTTTTACCCCCCGGATTCTCTTCTTTTTCGATCTATGACTCCTTTTCGCGCTTCGTTGTCGGTTTTTCACGATCCGGACGAAAAACACAGAGTGAGAAAAAGAAATAACTTTAGAAGGAAGAGGTTTGCTGGCGTTTGCCAGAGGTGCGAGTCTTCTTCCGTGTCATAACAGACTGCTTATGGTAATTCAACTTGTTGGCATATCGGCGTCGTGTTTCTGTCAGACGGCGTATGCGATGTTTAATACCGCGGCTCGCTGAGCTAACAGGCCGTGAGAGTATTATAAAGCTATGCAGTGCGCCGACGTTTGGGGGGGGCCGAGATGAAGGCTTTCTCGTTGCATGTGCGAGAGCTCGGTTTTCCGACGGTCGTCGCGAGTCGTTCTCGAGAGTCGTACCGTCAACGTCGCGCGCTTTCGCTTATGCAGCTGCCAACAGCTATTAGTATGTACGAAGGGAGTGCGTCACAGGTACATCACCGGGTTATCTCCGGTGCACCACTGGTGCAGCACGGCCATTTTTCCTGATAATAGAAGTCTTGTATATAGAGCCTCCCTGCGTGCCTTAAGACACTTGAGAGTATACATATATAGAGAGATATATATAGAAAGGCAGGGAGGTTAATCAGGTTACATTCGGTTTGCTACCCTACATGGGGGGAGGGGGAGGAAAGAATAGAGAACGAAAGAAGGAAATAGTGAACAACTGACATTCTCGCAGGCATAGCATGCGCATACCAAGGTCTCAAACTGAGATCCTATAACTGGTAGCGTAGTGATGTGTGAAATCATTTCGGAGACGAGAGCTTTAAGGTAGAACTCGTAAGCGCTACTTCGCTATTTTCAGAGCTCACCTTATTTCTTCGTGTGAATAGGACAGAGCGGCTCAACGTGAAAGGAAGTATACAGTATATTGCGTACGTGCGAATTTGACAATATACTGTATAGTCTGGTGATGCAATTGATAACCGGGCGTTCGTTGTTTCGCTGCTGGAGCTGTTTCGCATTTCTCATTTCGCTATCGACCATGGCGCGGACGCCATCCTGCGGTTATCTCCAGTATCAATCGCCAGGCGTAACAGATAAGAACGGAAAATTAAGTTCGAACGTGAGCAAATGAGTGCTCGATCTCGTATAGAATAATGAGCTGCCGCGTCGTGCTTTCTAGTCATATATATATTTAAGGTCCGAAAGCAGTGCACGGGTTTTTGAGAGCAGTGAAGGGTTCCGTATTTTGACCGTCGGTGGTTTCTTGTATAACGTGAATCCACCAAGTGAGTGCACGCACGGTGTACACGAGAGCTTTCGCGTTGCACGCTAATGTATACGAACCTGGCCACCGTGCCCAGAAACTGCTTTCTGCTGGCAAATATGTGTTCCACACTCGCCGTTTTGGCTACGAGTGGCATTGGCTAACGCTCCCAGGTTTACATACACATAAATAGCCAATTAAAGTGGACTGGAGGATGACTGCCGCTATAGCTCAATTGGCAGAGCATAGGAAGCGTTATCCAAAGGTTGTCTTTTCGTCCACCTCAATTTCTTTGCATTTCATAATTAGTACACTGCGGTTAAAGACTACATTTAATTTCCCGCTGTAGCTTCCTTGGCTTTATTGTCTGCTGGTTTCATTAGGGCTGTGCCTAAGAAAGAAAAAAACGGTTCCTTTATTAATTCCATTGCTTTCTATTCTCGATTTCAGTGCCGGAACCGTACAAACCGATTATCGAAATCGAGTCGGGTGCTGTCTCTCCTTATGCTCTACAGCGCGATCATCCGGTGTTGATGCATCAGCTCGGAAACACGTGCGCCGTCACCGTTTCACTTTTGATGAATCCGCAGTCCTTCGTCTTCCGACGCATCACAGACCGAGCCTGAACACGTGCGAAAAATTAAAGCGGGGCCTTATGGATCGCCCACTTCCATTATACCTCCGTGCACAAATGCATAGATAATACACCTCAGTGCGCGTGCAGATCAGTGCGCCTTTTGTGCTCGTACGAGAGGCGCTATACTCCGAGCTTTCACGAAGCGAAGACACGGTTCTCGCTGACAGCTTCGCCGCGCTCCTGATGGAGGGAAAAAGAAAACCGACAAAGGAGTGCGAGATGATTTGAGATAGTATACGCGTCACGCAGAGGCCAGAGTTCTTTAACCGCACTGGTTAAAGGCAGGAGTGGCGGTCTTGCCGCAACGTGTATACGCATGTATGGTTGGGTGCCCCATGCGGCGTGCGGTGGATGGTAGCGCCCAGTTTACGCCAAACTGATTCGTCTCTCATCACCAGCTCAGCAGGCTCACGTCTTCACAAAGGGTGCGTATGACGGGCGGACCGGAGCCTTTGCGGGCCACTCTCGCGTCGGCCGAGAAATAACGTCTCAGCTGCGCTCTAAATACGCGAGGCTAGCGCGTCACAGCGCGCACAGGCGCGCGCGCGCGGTGGCGCAGGCGACAGGATTTCTCTCAGAGGTGTATACGGCCCCCTCGGGTTTGGTTGTGTGTGTGTGCGTGTGTGTGTATATAGGCAAGACGTGTTCACGCGCCAAATATTTTCTCCGTCCACGCCTAGACGGCAATGTGCGTGCTGTCGCGCACCGCCAGCCACCAACAAAGCGCCTCTTATGAGGAGAGAGAGAAGAGTGGAGGCTTTTCCCACAAAGTGTGGCTGACAGAGCTGGCGATAGCTATAGTATATAGCTATAGCATACAGGTGTCTCCTGCGCGTGCGCTGTAGCCGTCGCGCAGTCTCCCGCGAACTTTGACGGGACTTAAAATATACGAGGAAAGCCTATACGACTTCTCACATCGAGTCTTGGAGCGTTTATCAAACGAATCAGGCACGCTTCGGTGTGCAGTTCTTGCAGCCTTTCCTATGCATATATACCTGCTGATTTTAAAATTAGGGATGTCGTCCAGCCTTACTTGACGAGGCAAAATTTCGTATTTCCCACAATCCAATAAAGGATCCAATAAAGTTCGTTGTCTGTCTGTCTGTCCCACAATGTATGACACAAACGACGCTGATGATGATGATGATGATGATGATGATATGTGGGGTTTAACGTCCCAAAACCAAGATATGATTATGAGAGACGCCGTAGTGAAGGGCTCCGGAAATTTCGACCACCTGGGGTTCTTTAACGTGCACCTAAATCTAAGTACACGGGCCTCAAACATTTTCACCTTCATCGAAAATGCAGCCGCCGCGGCCGGGATTTGATCCCGCGACCTTCGGGTCAGCAGTCGAGCGCCATAACCACTAGACCACCGTGGCGAGGCGACACAAACGACGCTGTTGCCTTCGAAGGTTTCGTGCATGCCTCTTGCGTCTTCTTCTTTCTTTTTCATATTTTCAAAACTTATTTTTGCGTAATTGATGCATGACACGCGAGAGGCTTCACATGCGATGAACAATTGTGCAACGCGTTGTTTTTTTTTTTTTTTTTGCCGGGAGGGGGGGGGGGGCGAGGGGGTGAAGGGGGACACGTGGCACGCTAGGGTTGTAGACAAGATGCTTCGCGAACTAACGCGAACACTTAAGTGTTAATTTCTGTCGCATTTAAGGCGTAAAATAATCAACACGATCATATCACCTCACCAACCACCTTGGGCACGAGAATATGTTTAAAGCTGCAGCGCCTGTTGGTCGAACAGCGCATAGAGTGCTGAACTGTGCGCTAGAACACCTTCACCTGCGTTTAAGCACTCTTTGCTGCTTTGTATGCGCAGATACCCGCGCTTGTTCGATCGTTGCGTGGTTGTGATGATCCCTGTCGATTCGAGGCCAAGGTATTGTTCGTCGGCGGCGCCTCCATTTAAACCGGTCTCTCTAGTTGGCTGTGCGGTTAACCGTTGTCTGGTATACCTTTGTCGAGGTCAGGTCAACCACCGCAGTCTATACTGGCCAGTTACCTGAACAATTCGATAAAAATAGCAGTCTGCTGATTTGTTCTCTTTAGACGTCTTCTTTGTGTGTGTGCGTGTGTGTGTGTGTCTCGAGTAGCGGTGTCCTTGATGCTGTCATTAATACACCGTCGCAGGCTTTAGTGGATCGTTATCTCCGCTTATGATATCGGATGTCCATTCATCCGTATAGCTAGCACCATCCGGGCTGTCGTGCGCAACATAATTTTGTTTCTGACGAGCCACTGCAGGCCCTAGTCATTCGTGCGCCGCTCGAATGGGGCGTCACCAAGCGGATGATAATACGCAATGCTTCATGTAAGATAATCACGTAATATGTAACGTAATCGTATAGCGTCGTGTAATCTCATCGTCATGATAACGAAACAAGAGCCAGAAAGAGACACGCAGGGCCGGCGTATGAGGGCGATGTATGCGCGTGCGATGTGCATACATATTTGATATTGGCTCGCATCGCGCTTCAACCTGCAGTGCTCTATGAACTGTATAGGTGAAGTAGTGCGATTAGCAACGGTGCTTTTAAGGCGAAAGCCTTAGGTGCCTCATTAAACGCTAAATGTGACCGTCGGCGTCGTCAACACGACTGGTGCAAAAAAAAAATCGTATGATGACGTCACAATAGGACGTCACCATGTGGTCGGGATGACGTCATCACGTAAAGCGACTGAGAAGAAAAAGGTGCACATGGCTTTCGTCTTCGACTCGTCTTAGACAAATACATAAGGGACAGCGCCTGACTTCCCGTTATAACAGAGAACGATCTCGTAGGCACGTTGGATTGGAGCAGTGACAGCTTTTCCCATGGCACTTCGAACGGGCAGTGCACGTATTCAGTTTTCTCCACCCTGCTGCTGGACACGTCGCTGGCTCACACGTGCGGGCTGTCTCGGCTGCCGCGACTGCATCGATCTCGATCCCGCGACTGCTGCTGCTGCTAGTTGCCGTCGCCGCCGGCGCCGTCGACGCCGCTCTGTCGCGGCGGTTGTGCGTCGTCCGGCGCCTCGACGCTGCCTGCAGCGCGCACGCTACAATCAGCCAGCCGATGTGGCCGCACCCCGTCGCGGGACTTCATTACGACGATTATACTGCGCGGTCTTTCTCGTCTCGGCATTTGCGTGTCCGGATTATTGCGTAATGCGCATATAGTGTGTACAGTAGCGCACGCTGATTGGATACAGGCCTGGATAGTCGGCGGTGACGATTGGCTAAGCGTTGACTGCTGGGCTAGTTGGTTCTTGTGAATATTCTGTAGAACATTGTACTGGCGAACAAAGACACGCACAGGATACAAAGGTACACAACGCCAGTGTGTCTCTTCATATCCTGTCGTTGTGTGCATCTTCACATCATGTACTTGACTTTGTTCGCCGATACAAATGTTTCGCAGTGACGATTGGCGCCGGTTGGCCAGCTCTCGAGCTCCGTCAAATCGGCACGAGCTGAAATGTATACAATCCACTTTGTGGATTTTTACAGAATAACACCCAAGACCTCTCTTGAGTCCCTGCATGTACCGGGAAGGAAAGCGCCTGTGGTGCGTGGCTTAACGGTTATGGCTGCGCTTCTAAACACGAGGGCTAGGGTTCGACTCCCGGCTGCGGCGGCCGCATTTCGATGGCATCGAAGTGCAAGAACCGCCGTGTGCTTAGATTTAGGCGCACGTTTAAAGACCTTAACTGGTCAGAATTAATTCGAATTCCCACCACTATACGGCGTGCCCTATAATCATATCGTTTTGGCATGTAAAACCCCAATCAGTTATAGTATAATATATAAATAAAACGTTTAACGAGAGCTGATGATTTTGACCTGCCTCAATTAACTATTGTCAAGGAGGAGAAAAGGAGGAGGAGGGTTCGTTTGAACGAAATATAATCATGTTTATGAGTTGGGTTCATGTAGCGTGTTAAACATCGTGAGGCACGTTTTAGTTGTGCCTTGTAAGGATGATTCCCGTGACTCCACCATCGTCCTCGATGAATAAATGCAATTTTTGCTACTACCATGTCTAAGCATTTTATCCACGGCGAAATCCTGACGCGGGCGTATAACCTCTCTCAGGTGACAGAAGCTGATACAGCCTGGCGGAAGAAAACGTGCACTCGCCAACCAAAAACACAAAACAACAATTTCTTGACGTTTCAGCGCACTGTGCGGGTGCCTAGTTCACAGTGAACGAATTCATGGCAGTCTGTATTAGCTTTATTATAGCATGCACTTTAAGTTGTTGAATTGTGAACGAGTTTCATTTGAAGGACTTTCTTTAAAAAAATATTTAAAAAAAACCTTGTCTAAAGTTGAAAACACGTGGCGCGACATCTTGTTCTGTCGTGGGTCTTTCCGCAGCTAATATATAAAATTATTCGTGCAGTTGGTTCCGGGCGCAGTTCTAAAGATTAGGCAACTCGCAGCGCCAGACATCAGGATCCTGCGTTTCCAGAGTTTTATCGCGATCAGATAACGCTGGCCAGGGTTTCGGAAGACCTGCATTCCTTCGAGATGATAAAAAGCTCGCGTCCTGCGCCGCAGTCATACGCGCGCCGTCCCGGTAACTCGGCAACCGCCGGCCCGCCGCCTCGTAAAAGGAAATTGCCTGCGGTCGTATAAGTCTTATATAGCGTCGTGGGCACCTCGTTTGTCGGTGCCGTTACTGGACGACGAGTTTCAGTCGAGATACTGCCACGCCTCTATAGAGATGACCAGGCTGATACGCAACGCAGTCTTGTTGCAAGTGGGAAGATGTGACGTATTACAAATATACATTACGCCTTTGTGATGAATTCGTGCGTCACAGCTTCCCGCTATAGCAGTGTTCTCTTACGTCACAGCTTCCCCCTGGCAGTGTACTTGTACTTGGCAGCTTGGCAATAACCGTGGTCTATCTCATTGTATTCCTAGACATTACAAAGTTGCAATGTAGTTAACAGTGATTCCACTCCTGCGCCAACTGCGCCAAATTGTATTTACTGCGCCATCCTGATAATATCGACGAAAATTGCGCCAAACTGCGCCAAAGTCTCGGGTTTGTAGGGCGTCTATCACCGGCAATCGCACCGCCGGCGCGTCAGAACATGTGCAGCTTGATCTTGGGGCTGCTAAAGTCACAACCATGGACCAGGAATTATTCCGCTGAATAAATAGCGCTCGTGCGTGCGTCCCGAGTAAGCCACGATGCCATGCAAGGTGCCGACGCAGCTTCTGTTCTGCAAGTCGGCTTGACAGCAAAACGCGCTCTCCGCAGAGGCTCGTGACGTCTAGACCTCTCGGTAGCGAGAAAGTGCGACGGCGATGCATCGACGGACGTCTTCTGTTTTAGAAACGCTGCTGGTAGCTCGTTTCAAGCGTCGCACGGCATCGTAAGGAAAGCAATATTCAGTAATAACTACATGTGTGCTGCTAAAATGTCTGTCACTTCTGTTTCCGGACATCGCGGAATGAAATCTGGGATCGCTAGCAGTATATTTATGGAACAATATTGAATTTTCCTTGCTTCGCGTTTATGGAAGAGCACGCGAACGGTGGAAACGCGTTCACACTTTCCTCAGATATACTTTATCCATGGATCTTCATTCGGAAGAGCTTTATCGTAATTACTTATACCAGCACGTCCGAGTTTAATCACTCTGCGGTAAATACCCCCTAAAAGGCCCTGCCCTTTCGAGCTCACGTGCTAGGGTTCCAATTCGAATTTTTTTGCTTGCTTTTTAAAAATGTCATCTCATTAATAAAAGCATATATCCTGGTCGGAGCAGCCGCAAATACGCAGCTGTCAGTAGCGGGCCCGTCGCTGACTGCCCACAGTGAAGCGGCTACGCCATGTTACACGTCCGCCCCTCGCTTTCGGGGGTCAATAGCTGACGGGTAAAAAAACTCAGTTTCGTCTAAGGGCGAAGCAATGAATGCGATACCAACAAATTGTATTAAACGAAGTAAGGCTGGCAGCTAACTCTTTTGGATTCGCTCTCGCGTAACTCAACAAAACACTGGTTTAAGGGAATATGGCCGCTCCAGGAACCGAAGCGTTTCCTTCCTCTGAGTTCTCTAAACGCGAGCTAAGCGTTGAGAGCACAGCAAGTTTACGAGCCGTCTCCTGATGCCTCGAGATTGCGCGCGCGCAAGCGACTGCGCCCTTCGAACGATGCAGTCCCCCCCCCCCCCCTCTCCCCTGGCGTCCTTTCATGGTCCTTACGAAAGACAGGCGGGGCGTTTCCTCTCTGTTTGATGAGCAATCGACGGCAGGCCTGCACGCGGGAAGATGTTATCTCATGCGCTGTCCGTGCGACGGAGACAGACGGCCGGCTAGCTTAATTTCCGCTTCAGCCGCGTTCGTCGCCAGCGCTCGCGAGCTTTTACCCGCGGCTAGAATGCGCGTAGTGATGTTATTAATTTGGCCTTTATACAGAAAATTACGGCAAGGGCGACGGCAAAAATCCGCGGGGAGCGTCCATATAATTGTTATCACAATAAACATTTCAAAAAAGTTGAGGAGCCATTTCACTCTGTGAAGTGGATGATAAGCGAAGCTGTTTCACGCATGGCAAGGAGGTGACATGGTGGAGGACAGTTTGGTATGTAAGGCCAGGTTGTTAACGTTCAATACGCAATATTAATGCGAAAGCATCAGATGCTTTATCAAACACGAAAATTGACCGTCGGCGGCGTCAATCGATTGATGCAAAAAATAATCATGTGATGGCGTTATCATCACGTCATAGATCGTCAAAACTTGTGACGTCATCATGGCGTCATATATCGTGATGTCACGTGATGACGCCATCGTCGCTTTACACTGCTTCCGTAATCGGTGCGCCGATCATGGAGCTAGCGCAAAACCAGGTGAGGTGCAGATAGCTTGCAGAGAAGGAGGGGGAGGATCAACCCATCGATCGAGAAGAAAAAGAACCTGGCTTTCGCCTTGGAGTTTTCTTAGGGGAATGCATTAGGGACAGCGTGGCTCTTTGGCATTGAGGCACTGCTGTACATCACGGCGTTTTGTCTACAATGTCTGCTGATAACCACATAGATGTATTTAGAGTGTTATTTCATAAAGTGCAATTTTATTGATCTGGTATTCTGTTTATTTGCTAGTGTGGAAAATAATCGCCGAAGAGGTTAATTCAGAACACTAAACTGCATGAGCCCTTATTTTTTCATTAGCGAGTGAAGTATGGAGTTCTCCTGAGATGATTTTTTCCATGAGATTTGCAATGAATCGAAATATTTCTAGCCTTCATAAGAGCCCCATAGTAATATTCCGGTGCTTGAATGTTATTGCAATATGCTTCTGTAGTGCACTCCAGGATGTAAAATTTGCTGCTCCAGAGTGCTCCCAGATGCAAAATTATCTGCTCCAAAGTGGTCCAAGATGAAAATATTGCTGCTCCAAAGTGCTCCAAAACGGAAGTTTTGCTGCTCCAAAAATTGCTCCAAATCAGAAGTCCTCGGTAGCGTCACTGAGTTAAACGTCACATCTTCCCGCATCTTCCCGCTGTGACAACTAGCCAGCCAGCAGCGCATCCTCGCCCATAGGCATTGCCGTATCTCGAATGACACTCCTCGCCCAATTGCTGTGACGTACAGGTACATTACGAACTACTGGTGGGCGTGTCAGCTCCCAATTATCATTTTTTGTTGCCGATTTCGTCTAGCACTGCTCACTGTCTGAATTATTAAGGCGAAAGCCTTAGATGTCTCATCAAACGCGAAAAGTAATCGTCGGCTTCAGCACGAGTGATGCATTAAAATATCACTTGATGACGTCACCCGATCACGTGACAGGTCGCCGAAATTTGTGACATGATGATGTCACATAATGTGACGTCATTACAATGGACGGAGAAGAAGGCTTTTGCTTTCGAGTCGTATTAGGCAAATGCACAAGGGACCGTCTCACTTTTTGTACATTCCTGTATATAAGTGATCCCCTACAGAAGTCAATATAAAATCAGACGTAATTACTTTTGAAGGCATTTCTGCTTAATGACTTGTACACTTCCAATGTACATTCGTGTAATTACCACTTTTAGAATGCTGGAAGCAAAAATCCCCCTGTATATGCATGATGCGCGTATCCGTGTTCTTGTGAATGGATATCTCGTCACGTTTCGCGTAGCAAGAATAGATGTTATTAGCGGGAGCTCGCAGATGAAAATGCGACATCGTGTGGCCTGTTGCCAAATTGACGCTGTATGTTCAGGATTTCGACGTCGTACATATTTTTGGTATTTGAAGCTCATGAGATATTCAAAGATGTTCTCGGAGTGAATGTGTTACGTAATAATTTACGTAGTTGATTACCGGAAATATTGAAGAATGCACAGTAATGCGTGCGTACAAAGCAGTGTGTCGGAATGATGCAACGGCGCAATGTCAGATGTATAGCGCCTACCTGAAATGTACTGTACACTGTCGTCCTTTATGAAAGGGAACACGCGAGCGCGCGGCCTGCGCGCTGCGGCAGCTAGCGTACAGCACCATCAACCGAGAGCTGAAGAAAGCACGTCCGCTTTTGGCGGCATCGCCCGCTGCGCGACCGAAGCGGGAGCGTAATCTAGCAGCGCTTGCCCACCGGCCATGACTCGTTATTTTGTTTGCCAATAGATGACGCCAAAAGCGGGTGCGCTTTCTTTCGCTGTCGGTTGATGGCACTGTAGGCAGCCGCAGCAGAGCTCAGGCCGCGCGCTCGCGTGTTCCCTTTCATAAAGGACGACAGTGTACAGTAATTTTTGGCATTCAGCGGCACCGTCAATGAGAAGGAAGGACATTCGCATTGCATAACGCGGTCTGCGCATTGCATCTGCACGTCCTTCGCGTGCTTCGCTTGCGCTTACATTCGATGTCGTCGATGCACGTCCCGCAATGCATATATCCGGCCTGTGTGCTATATTATAATTGCAACGCACAAACAGCGTGACGCGATGTACCGTGTACAGGCGGGTATACGGATCAGCTCGCCCTCTGCAGCCATATCCGACGCGGCACCGCGGATGTTTTGCGATCCCGTGCAGTCACGTGACCCGACTTTTTCTTTACCGGCGATGCGTTGACATCGAAGCGGACGTGGTGACCTTGCTTTACTGCGAACGGCACACAAAAGGTCACGCCTCGTGTGCCAGGGTGGCCCGGAAGGAAGGGAGGGTGCTGTAAGCTAATTACACGCGAAAACGCTCTGGCGCAGAAACAATATCGCCCGGTATGTCGGAGACGCGGTTCGCCACGCACCGGTGCGTTATGTGGGCCCCCTCAAAAACGAGGAAATGGTCGGGAAGCGGTTTAAATGTGTAGAAGGCGGTGGCGCACGTTTGTGTATACGCGGCGTCGGGGCTCTGGAAAAGAGAGAGAGATAGAAGCGCCGTAATGCACAGGGCGTAACACTCGTCGCTTCTCGAAAATCGCTATTTTGCCGACCTTTCTTATTGTTTATAGACTTAACCCTGAAGTCCAGAATTCGACGAAAACCCGTCTTATCGGGAAAATTCATGTGAACACACTCGCATGAATTTCACAATGTGAATTGAACGCATTCGACTAACATCGTGAACAAGGCAACCGAAACGTCTATATTTATTTCAACGATTGGTCGGCGCTCGTTATTTCCCGCCAGACACAAGTTTATGTACTTGTTTAGACACGTCGATGTAGCTAATATGCTGCAAATGATGTTTGCGTTTGTTTTCTAGTCTGTTGTGTGAGCTCGCATAATAAGGTATTGTCCGTAGGTATATAAAGTTATGGCATTTTGTGCTGATATCCTGCCATAACACGACCATGTAGATCTGTTGCGATCTGCATCTGCTGCGCAGTCTGTGACTGCCAACTGCCAACTCCCTCCTCTCCGTCTGTGCCCCCCCCCCCTGCCCCCCACGCACACACACCACGTCATTCTTTGCAATTGTGCGACGGTAACATGCCTGCATCGAGCGCCGTATACAGTATATTAGAGACATTGAATACCCCCAATTTCCTGTATTATCGAGTGATATAGCGGTGGGAAGTGCGATACTATAATAGTCGCATATGTGTAGGAGACGCGGTTCGTTTCACTCGTGCACTATGTGCAGTGCTCGCACGGTTACGCTTTTCGCAACGCAGTGACGCGACGCACTGCAGCGTGCGTTGCGACGGCACGCGCGACGTTGTTGCTGTTGCTGTAAGCGATGTCGATCAAGGGAGAAAAAAAAAAAAGCGATGCATCCTGTGACAGTGAGTGCGTGCCTGTCTGAACGGCGGGTGATCACCCGCAGCTGTTGTTGTCGCCGAAGGGCAGCGCATGCATCGGGGTGAGGTGATGTGGGGTGGGAGTGGGGGTTATTTCACGGTGAACTTGGCGGCGGCGGGACCTGCGACAGCCGTGCAGCGGGCGCCGACCGAGAGTGAGCGAAGCACTTCACTTGTCGACCCGCCTGTCACACACGTCCGAGGTCCTTTTATAAAAGCCGCGCCGGCCCGCAAGGTGCGTCAAAACAGCGGCGCTCCCTCCGAGCCCTTCGTTATGCGGTCATCTCGCGGTGAGTGTGTGTAGTATATACCTTTATTTTTTTTCGACGTTTTTGTTTGGCGTGGTTCTTCCGCCAGATTCTTCTTGTCCGACTCTGCCGGGCTTTCGCGGAGGGCATGCCTCGTGTATGCATACTAAACGCGGTTAGGATATTATGTTTTGTTGTGATTCTCGAAGTCCTCTCGTTTAAAGAGATTCTTTAAGTTCTTCGGTTTAAATTGTTCCGTCAGGAAGGGGCAGGACGGCGAATGCCGAAAGTCGTTTCGCAAATTCGATAACGTTTGCTGGCATGCAGGGTGATGCATAGTTCGTAGGTACAATAGCACGAACGTTTAAATTAAGAGAGCTGAGCTAGTTGGTAGGTATTCATGTTAAAGGACTGGGCGTGCAAACGTTTGTCGTGTCTTTTTACTTTTCTCTGGTGTCCGTGTGTGCACGCCCAGTCCTTTAACATGAGCGCAGACGTAACACGGAAGCAACAAAAGGAGACAGGACAGCGTGCTGAAAGCACTCTGCAAAAGTGCTTTCTAATACAACGTTTCGTTAATCCCCTCCACGTATGGACAAATTAAGCGCCGACATCGACTGTACGGGTCGGATCTCTTCGCATTCTTCCATTTTGATGCTCTTCATAACTGAGCCCACGCGTGTACTAACTCCTCAAACGCGTTCCGAAGAGAAGGAAAAGGAGAATTTAAAACGTGGTCTCGTTCCTCACCCCCCCCCCCCCCCCTCCCCATCCTACTCCACCTTTCGATTTTTCTCGTAAACGAAAACAGTTACAGGTGGATCTAAGCTCGCTTGATAGGTTTCGGGGCCTTCCCATTAGCAGAATGAAAGGGTTTGATCATTGCTGCGTGTCTCGAGTCAATCGTGGAACGTCTGTACCTTTCGCGTCCCAAGTTTTGACGACCCGCTCGGGGTCTTCATTTTGTTATGATCGGCCTGCCTGGCTTGGCGCCGCTTTGACGCATGAGACGTTGCGGCTAAGACTACCCTGATTTCTTCCGGGTCAGCTGTTCCAGAGATGCCCCAAGAGCGGCGACAACACGAAGGTCGTTCGTCTATTATTCTCAGGTTGTCTGCGCCCCTCGTAAAACCCTTTGGGCACGCCTGACCGACTGACGGATTGGGAAGAGTTGTTGGCCGTCGAGGCGGCTTGCTTTGTCGTCAAGGTGCCCCGGACAAAGGACCCAGCGTCTGGGAACCGTCTGCGGATGCATTTCCCACGTTCTCCGTGGCGCCCTGTTGCCGCTGTTTCCAGAATTCGTGGTCTGCCTCGCGCATACCCATCATTGCAACAGACTACGAAATTGACTTCCACGTAAGACTCAACGTCTTCGTGCTGTGCCGTGTGTGCGCGGTGGGCAGTGTTTTTCCCTCGCCATGGGACGAACTGGACGTGCCTCTTTCTCCTTTCGTGGGTTGGGAAGGAGGCGGCGTTTCACCTTCCCCTTTTGGGGGCGGAGGTGAAGATGGAAATTTTCATTGGGCTGTCCTGGCCTCCATTGTTTTTTCCTACAGGGAACCCTGGGAAGACCAGGACATAAAATGCGAGCGCCGATGCGCTCCCGACGAGCTCTCACAAGTTTTCTCAAGCTGTCACAAGCTACGAGAAGCTCCCCTCGAGAGCTTCCATGATGCTAACCCCATCATGTAGCAACACGCTACCTGTAAATAAACGTTACTGTTAACAGCTCCGGGCTCCTCTCCTCGACATCTCCCCCGGTACTCTGGCTGGCTCCGGTCCTCTGGGCAGACCCCCGTCTACATCAACTGGATGGCAGCGGTTGGATGCTGCGGACAACTGGAACAGATCAACTGGTCAGCAGCAACGGGATGACCCATGCTTGACTCGGGCCTCAACGATATGGTGAGTGCTTGACTTTCTTTGAGTTTTGCCAGGTTTTAGCTTTTGAAGTTTTCTAAATCTGTGTGTAATCTTCTGTGCGTATAGGCTTCGTTGTACCGCTACCATACGTCACAGCTATTCACCATTTTAGCTTTCATGTTCTAAAACTGGCAGTGTTTTACCGTGCGTCTAGGCTTCGCTTGTTCGCTACCTAACGTCACGGCGGGTAGAAAGTCCTCACTCGTGAAGACCATGGAGTTGGTAAAGAAGCTAGAGAGACCAGACCTCTTACTACTGTGCGAAGAGCTGGGAATTAAGGTTGGGAGAGAAGAGAGAGAGTCACAGCTGATTAAGGCTATTCAGGAATGCGGGGCGGAGGATGATGAAATTGAGGAGTGCTGGGAGGAAGTTGAGAAGAACAAAAGATGGGCTGAAGAAGACAGGATAAATGAGAAAAGGCGATTGGCTTTAGCACTTTATCAGGCATCAAGTAACCCGAATAACGGGATAGCACCCTCAGATAAGAAAAAGAAAGGTCCTGCTAAGTCCACGTCTACAGTGAGCCACTCAGAAGATCGAAAGAAAGAAAAGGCGTTTAAGGCTAGGAAGCCGGTTGTATGCCACCGTTGCAAAGAGCTAGGTCACATCGCAATCGGCTGCCGCAAGCCTAGGAATGCTCTCTGTTTTCGGGACAGCAGCGACAATGATCTGGAACCATTGAAACCCCCCATTCAGGAATTAGTTAAGGAAAACGTACCGCGGGACTCTGCCGCAACGTTTGATAGTGTACATCCGTACTCTTTGACAAATGAGGTGACCACAGGGGAACGCCCGTGTGCATGGCAACTAGTTGAAAATGAAAGTGTGTGTTTGCCATTAGCCCGCGTTGCGAGTGAGGGACCGTTCAGACTGCTCGCCACGGAAACTTTGGTGTCCCAAAACCTGCCCGAGCATTATCCCTCTCAGAATGACGTGGATATGCTTTCGAAAGACCTTTGTTTTGGTGACGAATTGGCGGCAGCTATGACGGATCCGATGGCCTGTGAGTCTGCTCATGAGGTTCCGAAAGCAGAAAGCGCTAATGAAGCAGACTGTAAAAGTTCAGATGATGAGGCGCTTAGCTTACCACGAGAGGAAGAGGCGCTCAACATAGCGCGAGGTGATGAAGCGCTTAGATTAGCGCGAGGTGATGACTCTCATCAAGGAGAGACATCTGATGGCGAGCCGGCTGGTTTAACAAGTGTCGATTGTAGCGTTGTTTCTGAAGAGCAGACAGCTAGAAATAACGCCGAGGATAAGCCAGTTGAGCCGCCTGGAGTTTTGAGCAATGTACTTCCGAGTATTATTGCCGAGTCGGGGAGCGTTCCGTGCCGCCCTGAAAGAAAAAGGCGCCAGCGAAAACTTCGGGAAAAGGGGAAAGGTCCAAGTTGCCTCGAGCGGAGGCTGGAAACCCCTAATAAGTTCTCTAAAAGCCAAAAGTTGCGGGTCTCGCACAAATCGAGATTATGCATGAAGCGTGTCGCGAGGGCCAGGAAAAAGAGACGCCGAAGTGGTCGCCTGGTTTCTTTTGTGAAGGCTAAACGGTGGAGCAAAGCGAGGTGGTGCGTACGCGACTGTAACGACAGAGGTCCTCCCCCAAGTTTGCGAGAAGGTGACCGCTGCTCTGGGAGGCCCACAATGAGGAAGCTTAAGCGTCCGGGTGCTTCTTTGTCGGAGTTCGGGGCCCGCGGAACAAAGGTCACCGCTACTGTGTGCTTCGGACAGGTTGGCTTTTTGTCCCTCCGTCGCGATCTGGCCGATCGACAACTGTGGTATGCGCGTCCCCCCAGAGCACGTCTGAAAGGGTGCCGCATTAAATTACGCACTGTCACGAAGGATACTAAGAATTTGTCTTGTATCCAGCTTTATTATTGTTTTGTTTAGCTGTCTAACGTTTGCATGTCTGCCGATGAGCAAGGACTGTGTCGATTTTTGAAAGTTTTATTTTCCTCCTCATCTTAACTGCAGACATTGAGATATTTGCTAAACTGCTTGTTTGCTTACATTTTGCAAAAGCTAGCACCCGAGTAGAGGGTTTTGCGCTGATTTCAACAGAGAAGTAGGCTGAAGGTAAAAGCCTCTGTTTAAACCTTCTGTTCTTGCAGTGAAGTGTAGGTTTTGTTTCTCTGTTTGTTTTATGTTTTACGCGCAAGTTTATCTTGACAGAGAAGTAGGCTGAAGGTAAAAAGCCTCTGTTTAAACCTTATGTTTTTGCAGTGTAGTGTAGGTTTTTGCTTTTGTTGATTTTATTTTATCCGCATAATGTTCGGGCAGTGTAAGGCTACCAAGAATTTCTCTTGTATCCAGTTATGAATTGTTTTGCTTTTAATGTGCGCGTGTCTGCAGATGAGCAAAGAATATGTCGATTTTTGTAACTTTTATTTTCTTCCTCATGATAACTGCAGACATTAAGATACTTGTTGTACTGAGTGTTTGCTTACATTTAGCGAGACCTAACACCCGAGTAGAGGGTTTTGCGCAAGTTTATTTTTAACAGAGAAGTAGGCTGAGGGTAAAAGCCTCTGTATAAACCTTGTGTAAATTGCAGCACACTTGTTAGTATGCGCATCAGTGTAGTGTAGGTTTTTTGTTTCTCTGTTTGTTTTATTTTCATACGCGCAAGTTTGATTTTGAGTTTTACTTATACTGTGAGAGGCGTAATTCATTAACTACCTCCTTTCGTTTTGTTCCGCCCGTAGCACCTGCGTGCCTTGAACGCTGTGAATCTCTCTGGGAAATGATACAAAACGTTAGGCTGTTGATTTGCTTCGCACGTAGTAGGTCTGAGTTTGTTATGGCTTCGTTATCTGATTCTTGATTTTCACGAGTGAGCACACCAATTGTAAATTTCTAGGGAGTTTTACCAAAACTGTAACCTGGCATTTCTCGAGGTCAGTTGAGTGCCCTATGTTTGTTGTGCCTCGGGTCTTGCGTGGTTCGTTTCTGGCGTTTGCTGGCCATGGCTCAGGTCCAGAGTTTGGTGCAGCCTGCGTCAACGTCTACAAGGGAGCAGATCTACGGTCTCTGCGGAGTGCTTGGTGCTGCAACCCCTTCGAGACCTCCTGTGACGGTGGACGGGCTGTTATGATCGGCCTGCCTGGCTTGGCGCCGCTTTGACGCATGAGACGTTGCGGCTAAGACTACCCTGATTTCTTCCGGGTCAGCTGTTCCAGAGATGCCCCAAGAGCGGCGACAACACGAAGGTCGTTCGTCTATTATTCTCAGGTTGTCTGCGCCCCTCGTAAAACCCTTTGGGCACGCCTGACCGACTGACGGATTGGGAAGAGTTGTTGGCCGTCGAGGCGGCTTGCTTTGTCGTCAAGGTGCCCCGGACAAAGGACCCAGCGTCTGGGAACCGTCTGCGGATGCATTTCCCACGTTCTCCGTGGCGCCCTGTTGCCGCTGTTTCCAGAATTCGTGGTCTGCCTCGCGCATACCCATCATTGCAACAGACTACGAAATTGACTTCCACGTAAGACTCAACGTCTTCGTGCTGTGCCGTGTGTGCGCGGTGGGCAGTGTTTTTCCCTCGCCATGGGACGAACTGGACGTGCCTCTTTCTCCTTTCGTGGGTTGGGAAGGAGGCGGCGTTTCACCTTCCCCTTTTGGGGGCGGAGGTGAAGATGGAAATTTTCATTGGGCTGTCCTGGCCTCCATTGTTTTTCCTACAGGGAACCCTGGGAAGGCCAGGACATAAAATGCGAGCGCCGATGCGCTCCCGACGAGCTCTCACAAGTTTTCTCAAGCTGTCACAAGCTACGAGAAGCTCCCCTCGAGAGCTTCCATGATGCTAACCCCATCATGTAGCAACACGCTACCTGTAAATAAACGTTACTGTTAACAGCTCCGGGCTCCTCTCCTCGACATCTCCCCCGGTACTCTGGCTGGCTCCGGTCCTCTGGGCAGAACCCGATCACACAGGTGTGTTCCTCCATCGCTCGGATACACCAAGCTATCGCCTGAGGGTCACCACATCGGCGATGGTCGTCCGTGTTCATTCTGTGAGTGAGTGAAAAGTGATGTCGGAATGTGCGCGTCTTTGTACGATTTACCGCCCGCAAAAGCCATGCATTAGCGTTGCCACAAGTGCGTGTGACTTGGAGTCGCAACGTGGGAACCTTGGTGATCCATTGTGAATGCGCCGTGCTGTGTGCCTATATGAGTGACGTATGTGCGGACGAAGCGTGAGAGAAAGAAAGCGACCAACATAACCCGTTAGCGCAACGCAATGCGAAAGTAAACAAACCAGGTGTGGAGAATATGCACTGGTGTGTGCATTATAGGAAGATAATCGCGGTCGTCATACGGTGCGTGTGTCGTTATGTGACGCGTGCCTATTGGCGCAGTGGCGTCGTTAACGGAATTCAGTTCCACCAGCCCCGAATGATGAGCTAGCTTGAAATGCCCGTCGCGTAAGTATCGCGCTCGATGCACGAACGCCTTGCAATGAGAAACGCCGTGCGAGGTAATCGTTGTCTACAAACCGTGAAATAATGCGCTCGCTGTGACACGTCGATTGCATGGATTGTGATCGTAACTGAAGTGACGCCGCTAAAACTATTATAAAAAAGAAAGCTTTTGTTTTTAATGGCATTTCATCACACTTCACGATATCATATTTGGAATTGTTCTTGTCTAATGTGCGTTTTTAGCATATCGCGTGTATTGTGTGCACGTATTACGCAATGATAATTTGTTTATATTAAACTCGGGGAGGTTATAGTGCATAGACCCTTTTTAAGCGCATATTCCTTCTTGTGAAGCCTCACCCCCTCACTATGCTTCACGAACAAATGAGGAGGGGGGAGCCGGAGAGGTGGGGCTTGACAATGTACGAAAGGATGTACTTTCTGGTTGCGTCCACCGAGATTATTTATATAGACATTTATATGTTTTCCTTTTTTTTCTTCGAGGATGCGCGTGTTTTTCCATGTCCGAGTGTATACGTGTGGTCTTTTGGCTACTGAGTTTTTCATTTCTACATTTTTTTATTATTTATTTTTTTCGCTCTACCTGCACGGAGGACGGTGCTATAGAAGCGCATGGAAGCCTCGTAAAAGTTGCCTTGATAAAAATTGGTCTCCGATCGAAACGTTGACAAATAAACTGTTACTGAGGGAACAGCGCAAAAAACTGGACGGAGAAAGATTGAACACACGACACAAGCGCTATGTCGTGTGTTCAATCTTTCTCCGTCCCGTTTTTTGCGCTGTTCCCCTCAGCATCATGTACCAACTGGCCTTCAAGAAACCCTTCTGCAAATAAACTGTATTTTGAGAAGCGTGTATCCTTTCTATTGTCTTACGGCAACCGATGACAGCAGCTTATAAACTAATAAATATATATATATATATATATATATATAGATATATATATATAACCTTCGCCAAGACACACACATATATAGAGGTGGCCCCCTGCTGTAATGGGCCCCCCTGCTGTAATGCCCACTGGGGCGACGCAGGTCGTTTAACGTTTGAGGGCTTAGGAGTAATGGCAGTGCCAGTGCAAGTTGTCGAAGCGAGAACAATCCCACGTAAAACTTTTAGTCAATGCCAATTAGCCTCGTACGTCTCCTTGGCGTGAACGTAACGGCAAACGCATGCAATGGCCCTCGCAGTTAAACGCCGTGTGTGCTACACGCTTTTATTTCGTTGAAACAAGACGCCCAAATGAAGCCTTGACGTTTTCCTCAACACGATGGACAAGCACGGCGACTAGAGACGCAAATGCGGTATTTGCGGCAACACAAGAGTAAAAATTCACAAAGGCAATCTCAGACCACTTCGTCATACTTCGCTTTGAGTCACAGTTGCCATAGTTACAGCAGACAGTGAAGAAAACTGGCGGCGAGAGTTTCGCAAAGAATTACAAACGACCCTATTAAATGTGATTAATGTCCCTATTTGTTCCGTGAAACCGTAAAATAACGAATCCTTTATTTAAGTTTTATGTTAAATCTGGCATTCTTTGTTTTAATACCCTAATAGCTACTGCTCAGAAACATCGCCTTTGAGATGTACATTACTTCTTCGTATAGACTCCGAGATGAACGCGGGGGGTGCGATTTAAACAACACATATATATTATGCTGACACTGACCTCCGTGCCCTTCACAATTTATTTATCTAGCTTGCTTTCTTCATTTCAACATCAGTGCAGTATTGCAAATAAGGTTTATATGCGTGAAAATTATTGCCATTGTTTAGGAACTACTTCGTTTGTAGCGCGGAGGCATGAAAAATATTGAGCAATGCGGTCTCGTGGGCGGAGCTTATATTTATTCTTAGGCTGTCACCGACTATAGTGTTGAAGCCTAATGCAAAGACTGTCAAGGGCCAGTTTCGATGGTATTGCCAGTTGAATGGCCCCAATTGGAAGAACAAACGGGCCGACTACGTGAATTTTAATACAAACGAGAGCCCAGCTTTCCTAATTCCAAGGCTTATAGCGCCAGGCGAAGGCTGATTAAATGCAGGCAAGGTTGGTCGCGGAGCCAGTTAAGCCGCCGGCGTTGTCTTCCGTTGCCACTCCATGTGACCCAGATTCGTGTGGCATGCTTGCGGATAAACGGTATGTAGTTTTTCAACGCTTCCTCGTCGGGGGCGTAGCTCAGATGGTAGAGCGCTTGCTTAGCATGCGAGAGGTATGGATCGATACCCAGCACCTCCACGAATCTTTTTTTTTTTTGTTTCAGCATTTATTATATTTTTTTATTCATCAGCGTGATTGCAAAGAAATAGTGTTATAAAATAGTATAAATGGACACTATAGAGCAAAACTATTTTTCTCATATTAGTAACCTTTCACAATACCAAAAACACCACGATTGCTGCAAGAAGACGCTTAGTAACGACAAAACGCGCAAAAACAAAATGTGGGTGGCGAGGCCACCTTGAAGTTTCCGCACCATTCGCCGCCGTGACGTCACATGTTTTGACAGCGCCTACTAAGGACTACGTAGTTCCTAATCATGAAAGTAAAGTACATTGTCCTTTGAAGGGGCCATAAAACTTATATACCAAGTTTGGGGTAATTTTGTTGAGCCAGGCGCCAAAATACGATAAATACACCTTTGAAATCCGTGACGTCACGCGGGGAGATTCGGCGCGAAATTTTAAATGAAACTTTCAACTTGATTTCCTTTTATTATACCTATGATGGCGAAATTAACGAAATTAGAGTTCTCAGAGCACAATTTATCGAGCTAAACCGATTCGTTGTTTCTCTTTAGTGTCCCTTTAACGTGCCAGACACTATGAAAGGAGATGAAACGGAGGACAAACTAATTAGTTTAAGACACTGGACGAGATTACTACAGAATTTACTTTTCTTTTAGTCGGATGTAGTGCTTGATCGCCGCACGCGCAAAACTCAGTACGATAGCACACCATGTAGTCGGTATAGCAGCATACCGTGCAGTTTAATACGAAAGATCCATCCATCCATCCATCCATCCGTCCGAGTCCGTCCGTCCGTCCCGTCCGTCCGTCCGTCCGTCCGTCCTCCGTCCGTCCGTCCATCCATCCATCCATCCATCCATCCATCCATCCATCCATTCGAGAAGCGTATCATGGCAGTGTCCAAGTCCAAGGTATCAGCACCGACTGAGCAAGAGATCACGTTCAAGGAGCCCCTGGGCAAGACTGCGATGAATGCCAGGCGGCCGAACAGGCGCAAGAACACTCCGCAGCCGAGGCCTACTCTTGCCTCAAGTGGGTTCTCATGAGCCCTAACATGCACCACGTGAATGAACCGTTGCAGGAATGACCATACGTGTCATTATTGTGTCGGTTCACACTGATGATACTGGGTTTCTGTGGCGCAAGTCCATGTGTAGGCAAAGAGCTCCACATCTTTTTATGTGAGGTTACGGTGGCCAATTATTGCACTTAATATTGCTATCTTGTAAAATGGCTCTGAGCAGCGCAATCCCACAATATGAAAAAGAAAAAAAAGATATACATAATAATACTAATAAAACTATACTTATGTAACACGTGGTGCGACCTATAAAATATGAAATATTGGGGAGTGACCGTAATTTCATATAATAATAATAATAATAATAATAAAATATATATATAATAATAATAATATAATAATAATAATAATAATATAATAATATTCATTTAATTATATATAGTATTTATTATTATTATTATTATATTATTATTATTATGCCAAACCCTAATATGGTTATGAGGAGAGGACCGCCGTAGTGGAGGGGCTCCGGAATTTCGACCACCTGGGGTTCTTTAACGTGCACCTAAAATATAAAAAACGCATATACACCCGCACCCACAGCCCGTACACACACGCCTGGAGTGCTCATGCGTTGTTACGTTTGGCCTAAAATTCATCGAGGCCGACGCTATTGAGCGTACAGCTGTCTACCGGAATGCTGTCCTCTCCCCCGTATCGGCGCTTAGACGGAGGCAGGAATGCCGATTCTTCTGTAGGAGCTTTTGGGCGGGCGGACATGTCGCTGTCGACGGATTTCCCAGAAAAGGACGTCGGAATTCGGAGACCCCCTTTGGCTTGTTGTTCTCTGCGTGAGAAAGCACCGCGGGAGAGTTTCACACCCAGCCACATCTGCCTTCTACGCTACCGCAGCAGGGAAATTAACCTGCGCCAGAGGGAGCGGTCTGCGTGTTTTTCCGGAATTCGACACACCCGCTTTGTCGTGCGTTTTGGTCAGCGTGGGACTGCGCCGTTGAAGACGCTCCCATCAACCCAGGTGGGGCCTTCACCCGAGGCAGCCATCATTCACACTTCTTCCAAGTATTACTGGCAGTGGAAACAGAGGTCATCGGCCCTTTCCCCTTTGACTGACTGCCTCTTCCGACCTTCTCACCTACAGTTCTTCGGGCGTGGCGAGTGTAAGTGTGGTGAATCTTTGCCTCCTTTCGGGAGGCCGGACGCCAGACACAGTCAACCGGATTGCGGAGACGTGGACC